>NC_135159.1:10208378-10511408 GCF_050948215.1 Halictus rubicundus | reverse complement strand
TGAACACGTACCGCCGCGAAAATAAGCTCCGGGGTTAGAAGCGTTCTGAGACGACGCCTCCTCGGACCTCTCGCGTTCCTTTTCGTCTGGCACCGTCACGGCTGTCGGAGGCTCCTTTCTGCACGGTAATGGCTCGATATGGCTCCCTTCTAACCGTGTAACGAATTATTTATTAGCCCGGATACGATCGGAGACCTGGGGAATTGCCTGGTTCCACTGTTCCGACGAATTCTTTCACTAATTTCCTAGGCCGTGCGAAACGTGGTATATGTGGGAAATTGTGGGTCCTGTGGGAAATTGTGGGAAATTGTGGGGCCTGTGGAAAGTTGCAGAACCTGTAGAAAATTACAGGATCTGTGAACCTGTGGGAAATTGTGGGATCTGTGTGGCCCAGTGGGAAATTGCAGGACCTGTGGACCTACGGGAAATTGTGGGACCTGTGGCCCTGTTGGAAATTGTGGGACCTGTGGACATGTGGGAAATTGTGGGACCTGTGGACATGTGGGAAATTGTGAGGCCTGTGGACATGTGGGAAATTGTGGGACCTGTTGACCTGTGGAAAATTGTGGGACCTGTTGGCCCTGTAAGAAATTGTGAGACTTGTGGGAAATTGCAGGACCTGTGGATAATTACAGGATCTGTGGACCTGTGGGAAATTGTGGGGCCTGTAGACCTGTAGGAAATTGTAGGACCTGTAAACCTGTAGGAAATTGCAGGACCTGTGGGCCTGTGGGAAATTGTGGGACCTGTGGCCCTGTTGGAAATTGTGAAACCTGTGCACATGTGGGGAATTGTGGGACCTGTGGACATGTGGGAAATTGTGGGACCTGTTGACCTGTGGGAAATTGTGGGACCTGTTGGCCCTGTAAGAAATTGTGAGACTTCTGGGAAATTGCAGGACCTGTGGATAATTACAGGATCTGTGGACCTGTGGGAAATTGTGGGACCTGTAGACCTGTAGGAAATTGTAGGGCCTGTAAACCTGTAGGAAATTGCAGGACCTGTGGGCCTGTGGGAAATTGTGGGACCTGTGGCCCAGTGGGAAATTGCAGGACCTGTGCACATGTGGGAAATTGTGGGACCTGTGGACATGTGGGAAATTGTGGGACCTGTGCACAGGTGGGAAATTGTGGGACCTGTGGACATGTGGGAAATTGTGGGGCCTGTGGGAAATTGTGATGCATGTTCCCTAACACACAAAGGTCCACCCATGTGTTTGGAAGCGATCGGCGTTGTTAATAACAATGTTGTAAAACAAGAGACCGGTCACGCGAGTTTTCATTGGTAGCTCCAGTGTCAAGGCTAGCTGTACAGATTTGGTTTTACGACGCTACTTTCGCGATCCTCAGCGCCTTTCTTTTCAAGTGCATCGTAACACGGAATTAGTCTGGAGTTCATTACATCGAGTTCGAAAGGGAGCTCTCTCAGGCCAGCCGACATAGTGCACGGATCAGACTCTCTTTGCGTCCAAGTGTAGCCGTTCATGGTCGTTAGAAAGGGTCGTCAATTGTGCCGGACGTGGGCGTCGTCTACGTATGCCACGGGCATACGTAGGTAGCCCCGTGCAAATCATAGAAATCAGATAACAACGTTGACCGCCTCTGCGAATTCGTCGCCGAAACCTCCTCTCCTCTTGCTATCCGCGGTCACGTGCTCCCTGCGTTACCCGTCTCCTTCGTGTACATACCTATGAGGGCATTTCAGGTTCGATTGTGTCCTACAATTGCACTGAATTTCGTATACAGAGTCGGTAGAAGAAGTTGCATTCCGGGTAGTTATTCTTTTTCACGAGATTTCAAGGTCGTCGACATTTTTTGAGGTATCGCGTTTTGAGATTCTTGCAGAGCGCGAAGAGACGAATCGAACGAGTACCATGATCGTACCATTTGGATCATTCATCGCGTTTGCATATATTAAGTAGAACACATTATAAACATAAATATCTCGAGATTGACTGATCGGAATGGTACGGTCATGGTACTCGTTGGATTCGTCTTTCCACGCTCTATAAGAATTTCGAAACGAATTCACTCAAAAAATACCTAATGAAGATTGTAATAATCATAATAATAATATTTAATAATATGACCTAAAATCTCGGCTAATATTAATCTGTAGGAATGTCTGAAACTTCGTGGTTGAAATTTTTCCGTGAATTTTTGAAAATTGCTCGAGGGCGAACGAGCCGGGGCGCAACATGGCGGCGGAACCGGAAACGCACATGGCAGCGGCAGAAAGAGAGAGAGGGAGATCTGTTTGGTCGCGTTAATTGTAATTGTAAAGCGGTCGAATCTCCAGGCGACGTTATATGTGGCTTCGACGACCGCGGTAGAGAGTCCCGAGGTTACCGCAGCCTGGTTATCCGCTGCTCAATTAACAATTACGAATGAATATTAATTGCGCACACTCCAATTTTCGGAAGTGATGCGACAACTTTGTCAGGTTAGAAACATTCGCTTGTTCGCCATAATGAGGCACCCGCCGGCGCTGGACGCTGTTGCCAGATGCGAAATTCTGGCCAACTACTACCTACTACCTACTCGACCACTATACCGCCGCTAGAAAACTAAATAGGGATGAACACATCCTTTTTCATGTAAATGATAGAAATTGATATGTACAATAGGATACATCAAAATAGGACAGGTACGTGTTTTTTTCAGGATGCGACACTTAAATGGAACCATCTAGTACCTTCATTACCTTTGGTCTGCTGAAGAAAATCTTCAGGACAAAATTAAACTACTTTAAAGTCTATGATTGATATAGAAAATATTGGTAGAAATATAGTTTTTGAAGGTCATTTTTCATGAAATCTGAAGGTCACGGGTTCATTTTATGAAGTAAGTACATGGTTTTCTTTCGATATTCTTGTAGAGCGCGAAAAGACGAATCCAACGAGTACCATGATCATACCATTTGGATCACTCATTGCGCGTGAATATACAATTAAGTAGATCACATTATAGACATAAGTATCTCGAGATTGACTGATCGGAATGGTATGGTCATGGTACTCGTTGGATTGGTCTTTCCACGCTCTACAAGAATATCGAAAGAAAATTATGAAGTTCGTTGAAAAGATGGACCATGACTTTGAAATTTCATGCTAAATGTGGTAACAGTTCAGCTATCACGAGCCTACTAACAATGACTGTCAATCATTGTGCTGCATAAAGGATTTCTGGATTTATGTTAACATTTTTACTTTTTTCTTTTTTGCTCCGTAGTGTATCAAACTATTTTTCCCACAATCTCCAATAAAAGTACGAAGCCTTCTTACTATTTTTGCACTCGACGTCCCTCGCGACTGTCAGATTAGCATTTTCCCGATTCTTTTATACACTTTCCCCGGAGATTACGGATCTCGCATAATATTATATCGAACGGCAGCGAGCGTTATCGAGGAGTACGTTCGTTAAAAGACAGGAGGGAATTATTATGTAAAGAACGCCGGCGGAAATGGACGCGAGGGAAAAGGAGTCGCGAGGAAGCGCTCCTCTGCGAGTGATCGTTGCGTTACACCGGATAAATAATTGCCTTATTTCAATTGGTAACGGTATTCGACGATTATTGCCGATACACGGGAAAGTACTTTAATGTCGACGACGATTCCGCCTCGAACGGTCCGGGGATTTCATAAATAAAAGATGAAAAGCGATTCGAGTCGACTCGAATTGAGAATCCTGCCGAGGAACAGAGGCGTCCTTTCCGCGGGATAATTTTTCTTTAACGTAAACAGTGTCTCGGATCGCTTCAAAGAGTTACCCGGCGACCAATCGCGGAACAGCGAAACAAATTTACACGATTTCAAACAATATTTCATCATTTTTCTATCTGAACTGCCAGAATTTTATAAACAATTTCGTCGTTTGTTCAAGAGATTGTTCAATTATTAATTTTATTATTTTTACTGTCAGATTTACGGGAACATCATTGTCGACCTGCAGAAAATACGCAAACCCTCTGTCTTTCCGTTTTGCCTGGATAAAATTAAGTAAATGTAAATTTAATAAATAAAAGTAGACTTCAGTGACGGTAGATACGCCAAATAATAGAACAACGAGGCACTAACACTCCGTCAAGAATGATTAAAAGGTTCGACGAACGCTTCGAATAATACATCAGTCGTGTCCGTTTTTGCAAACCGAATTCAACCGCAACAAATTCCGCAAAACGGCTCGGTTTAGTCGACGTCACTCGTGGTCCCAAAGTTGGCAAAATCGAATCCACTTGCCTGGAATAGAGCGAGGTTAATAAAGTTCCGCGCGCTAAACGCTTTAATCCGCGTTCGGATTCATGATTGATTAGACGTGTTCGAATTAGGACTCAATTACGCGGTTTATTGCACATTTAAACACGCTCCCGAAATAAGTATACCGTGGGGAGTCCGTGTCATATCCGTGACTACACTTTCCGCTGGACGTCGATGGCGGAATCTTGCGAGTTACCAATTTTTGCGAACGTTTCCACGACCGATGGAGGGGGGGAGTAGGGGGGGGGCGTTTAATCAGATTTATAGGCCGGCGGCGCAAAGGGAAGATGTTGATCAAATTTTACGGGGTTAAATCTGTCGCGAGTTGTTTATGCCCGCATAAACCAGTCCAATTATCGTGAAAGCTTGAAGCGCATCGCCTAGTAGCGGATTACTTTTGCGCGCGGACGTGCACGCTCGAGGAGAGGTGGTTCTCACGTCGATACGCTGGAATCCCGCCAAATCTAATTTCAAAACGAAAAATAATATATGCCTCCTTTCGGGCTCTATCTCGGGGAAAAAAACATTCGACGCTCAAAGCGAGCCGTTTCCGTCTGTGTTCGGCTCTGTCGAAAAAAAAATTCCGAGTCGCTTGAATTAAACGAAACGCGGCGCGGCGTCGACAGTCTTTCGACTCGAAATGTCCGATACGAATGTTTTTCGTTCTCCAGCGAACCGTGATACCGACAAATTCTGCTGGAAACTTCGGCGAAATGTCAGAGCCGAAGCTTTTTTGATGGAACTGCTGGAAGTACGAGATAATTGTATTGGATCGACGGGTTCGAGATTTTTCGGCGTTTCCGGTGCCTCTTAAGTTCGTCAAATACCGGGTGACTCGGTTAATTCGGATCGACTGAACAGCTGGATCGTTTATTGTTGTGTGAAAACATTCTCCAGGTCAAAGTTATACTGTCTTGTAGGGTAGGGACCTGTAAGAGTGGAAAAAATCGATTTTCGAGGCATCAGTATTTTTTTTTTCAAGGAAAAATTGGTTTTTTCTTAAATATTGTTGTAGAGCGTGAGAAGACGAATCCAACGAGTACCATGATCATACCTTTCTGATTGTTCAGTCTCGAGATCAGTTTGTATGAAATGTGAGCTACTTAATATTTTTAAACGCAATGGATGATCCAAATGGTATCGTCATGGTACTCGTTGGATTCGTCTTTTCATGCTCTGCAAGAATATCGAAAGAAAACTGTAGGTTGCGTTCAAAATAAACGCGTCTTATAGTAAGTTATTTTGATAATAATAGTAGTAATGATCAGAAAGGTATGGATATCGCAGTATGAATACAGTTTTTCCGAATGATATTTTTAAAGGCCTTTTGATATGACTGATTCTACTGGTTATTCGAAACAAATTTTTATTTCTCCAGCTGAAAGTATCTACGTACAGTGACGTCAATACGTCAAAACGTGCACCTACTGCTCAACAAAACGTCAGCCAATTAATGTTACCTTTTAATTAACATACATTTTTACCTATTCGTGGGAACCGGACGAAAATTGGCAGGAAATGATATTTCAACTTTAAAATAATGCTTTTGACGGATATGGTGCAAGCACAATTTAAATTGTGTCAGAGATGTACATTACAATAGATGTAATTTAAACAATAATGTAAAGACAATTTAATGTATGTATAATTTAATGATATAGTTGTAATTATATTATAGTTGTTATAGTTGTTACTATTGTCTTACTATTATTTTGTTAATTAAGAGAAGTACGATATAGATATATTTGTCATTAGTTAAACATGAGTAACAAAGAAGTACAATAACAGATAAGTATGCATAAAGATTGAACGAACGGAATAAATTATATGCAATCACTAAATCATATAATAATTTATTCAGTAACATTCAGTAACATTCTGCAATTATGTTAATGCACCACTACATAATGTAAGATAATGAAAAATGATCTTTAACATTTGAAATTCGTAGTACCTATTCATAAAATCAGGAAGTCTAGAATTAACTAATTAAGAGTTTGCACTTTCTGAATTTGCAAGATATTTATAATTCATTCGTTTATGCTTATAAGGGAGACATTCTCGATATTCTCCCATCTCGCAGAAGGTCCCAGACTTCATTTTTAGACTCTGACCAGTATCCTCTAACTTTCCTGTCCAGGTGATCCCAAAGCACCTGTCCAATCTGCAGATAATGTAAACAGGCTTTCAAACTGGGAGAAGTATCATAAACAGAGAATGGACAATGTCTACAGAACGCCCGTATACTAAGAAAGTTTACAGTCACGGATAAGAGTATTGTCATAGCTAACTTTCACTATTACAATTTAAAACTATAATTTTATCAAATTATTCAACACTTCGTGTGATGCAATCTAATGCGATCTATACTATACAACACGATTCATTATACAAATCGACACAGTGTAGCTGCATAATTGTCCTATCAGATATTTTACTGGTCAGTTCGGATAATGGAGGTTCCACTATATCGTGGATTGAACGAGTAAACATGATCCAAACTGCATCGCGTTTGGAGTCATTTCAATCAGAAAAGTGTCACCAATATGTCAGTAAATGTTTCCATAATGCTATGACCTCCTGATGATCTTGAGAACTAAAAATTCAATAGACGAAGATAGAGGGATACGGATTTTACTTCAATAAATGTTCCAAACGACGTGCATTGACATCAACTAAAAATGAAATACAAATAAAAAATGCTGGATACACAAAACACTCTGAACACACTAAATCAAAAATCCGCGATTCACCCTCTAATGATCCAATAAATCGCAACATTCTCCTTTCTGTCATGCGCATTCCGCGCGAAATCAAGAGAAAGCATTCGAGAGGAATCCTGAAGGAACAGTCGTGAAAATAATCGCGCGCCGATCGATCGAAGGATCACAAATGAATGGGGACAAACTATACATTGGTTCCCGGGTGTGCCGGAGCGAATTGCAGTCACGCGCGCGGACAAAGAAGGGGGCAGCCCAGTGGTCTCGGTCACGTGTTTGTTTCATTGGGGAGGGGAGTGGAAGGGGGTGTAGTAACACGTATACACGCGGGGCTGAATTTTCCGGAGCATTGTCGAGGAGCACGGCGGTCGCTCTATTCGATTCCGAATCGAATCGGATGAAGGTGGAGAGGGCCGGGTTTAGGTTTTGGACCGGATGAGCGGGAAACCGACGTTTGGCCGAGCTGCAGGATTTACCCCATTGGCCAGCCTAATGGCACGGATTTCATTATGCCAGGTTTACACGACGGCGAGCCTACATTACGCGCGGCAAGTCGTCGGCCCTCTAGCCGACGATTCCGAATGCAAAACTGTTACCCGTGGCAAATTTGCTCGCCGGAGAATATTGGCCGGTTCGAGAACGGTTCGACCGTGTTGACGGCGACGCCACGACGAAAACTGTCATCGAATGCCGAAGACGACATTTTTTATTTTGATTTTTCATTCATGTCAATGAATGCCATTCTGAACGTTTCGGCATCCATTGTTCAATTCTTTGTTCATTGATTACTCTTCGTTGACCGAATCTATACATTTGTTGCCTGATTATGCTAAATTCTGTCAAGGTCATCTGAAAGTCATGATGTTGCGAGAACGTTTATCGACGTATTCGTGACATTCTTCTGATTAAAATGATACTCAACACGACACAATTCGGTTCACAATTTCTCGTTTAATACGCGATATAGGAGAACCTCGATTATCCGAACCGGTTAATGGAACATGTGCTACATTCAATCTTTACTCTCTTCGCTATTTCTATATTAGATCTTGTTGTATATGCTCGCTCGAAATCGAATTGTTTTCGTACAAAACACACTCGAATGAATAATGGAGAATTCAGATGTCGGTTCGGATAGTAGAGGTCCTACTAAATCGTGGATTAAACAAGCAAGCATGCTTCGAATGGTGTCGTGTTTGGTATCATTTTATTCGCAAAACTGTGGCGGATCTTCCACTAAAACTTGCATAAGGAAATAATTAAGTACAAATGAGTTGTCACGCTCTCTATCCGTGAGAATCTATGTGGTCCCATAAGAAAACGAGTACGATAACCCTAAAATTTCGACGAACCTTGGAAACATCACGAGCTCAGGGTGCACAATACAAACGATCAATACAAACACCATCTGTACAGATTTAAAAACTTAAATATGCCACCTTACAATTAAAAAAATAATAAAAAAACAATTAAAATTTGTCAGATCCTCGCAGCATCTTAAACCAAAATCGAGAGAATTTATGCACAATCTTTTCGAGTTTCAACGATGATGAATATTGTTTCTCGGCGAACCTGTGACGGACAAATAAACTTGATCAGCGTCAATGATTTAATTAGCGGGGTGAGGCGGAACCACGGGAAAAACAGGATCGCGGAATGAGCTCGGGTTTCATAGGGCACGCGCGCACTTACCCGCGGAATTCCGGATTCCCTTTGCGTTCTGCCGCTTTGATTCCTCGGTAATTTCGGGCGCGAGTGCGTTCATCAACGGCGCGTCCCACTTCGTTGACCGATCGGTGTTCCGTGGGGCCGCCGATTAGATTTGCAGTGCGCGCAACAGCGCGAAGTTAGGCGCGCCGAAGTATGAGAGGCCGGGGGATTTCGCTGCCGGACGATCGAGCAATCCGATGATCGAGCCCTAATCGAATTAAACCGGCCCGGTTGTAGTCGTGTTTACGACGGGCTGACTCGTCGGTTTGGATTTGCAGCGTGAGCGCGATAATGGCCGCACACGCGTTCCCCCTTCTCTCTCACTCCCCCCACCCCCTCTCTCTCTCTCTCTCTCTCTGCCTTTTTGCTCCATCGGAAACCATCCTCTGCCGGCACAGTACCGATTCCCTTGACCAATCTTTGGTTATTCGGTGCGGATTTTGGTGGAACCGTGTTATGGAGGTGTTTGAAGTAGAGTCGGATAACCTTTGACGTAGAAAGAGCATCGTTTTAATCGGTTCCATTTCAAACGGTAACTTCTTCGACACTCTCAAATTGAACAATTCTAGATATTCAACTATATCCACGTTATTAACCAGTAAATCGTATGTGATACAACGAAGAAACAGAACGTCGACACCGACAAGACGGTACAAATGTTGTTGTAACCTTTTTGTTTCTAATGATTTCATTGTGAAACCTCCACCAATATATCGGCGACATTTTCCCGATTAAAATGAGCCCAAACACGCCATAGTTTGAAAGCGATTTGTTCGTTTAATCCACGATTTAATGGAACCTCTACTATCCGAACCGACGATCTCCGAGCTCTTTTATTACACGAATACGTATCTGAAACAGTTCAATCGAAAGCGATCTTTATACAACACGATTCATCGAAATAACTGGTCTTTCACCGGTCAGTTCGGATAATCGAGGTTCTACTATATCGCGTATTAAACGAGTAATTGTGGACCGAATTGTATCGTGTCGGGTATCGTTTTAATCAGAAAAATGTCACGGATACGACTGTAAAAGAACCATAAAGAAATAATTTAAAAATAATAAAGGATTGTCATCGAATTATTGAAATGTCCCACAGATACGTCGAATATCACGTTTTAATTATCATATTTATTTGTTCGTCGTTCGCCCAAGCTCCGCCGAATCTAAGTTATAGTTACGGCCCTTCCAGGAGCACCGGCTAAACGAATTTCCGTTCCACTGGATCCCAAGGCTGTCACACTATGCTTCCGTTAATCGAAACCGCAGAGAATCGGTGCACAATGTCTCACCCTCCATCTTGGTCCACTCGTAAACGGGCGAACGTGCCGCGTTTAACTTTAAATATTCCTTGGCCACGGTTTTAACAGCGACGGGGCCGGATTGGATTCGTTGCCGACCACTGTCCACCTAAGTAAACTAAATCTTCAACGGGAATTTACGATCCCGTTGGAGGCTTGGATCCGCGCGACACCGACCTGCAGCCAGGGATCGATAGAATCGGGGATCTAAGGGCTTCCATCAAACCCCTTACCTGTTTAACAGGATTCTTAAACTTTGGGAGACAACTACATTAGTTAAGCATTCGTCACTATTCTCAATGTTTTATTTATTTGTTATTTCATCCTTTTCATTATTGCATTTTTGTGGTAATCTCTGAGAAAAATCTGGTTCACTCATCGCCATCATGTGCAGACACAATTCTCAGTGTCGGACGTAAAAAGATAGCGAGTAAACGAAAAGTCGATGCCGGCACACCGGCGAGATAACATTAATTTAGTGGAAAAACTTTGTTGTCTTTAATCATCCCTTCGCGGAACCTCTACCGGCATGTCCGCGACACTTTCCCGATTAAAATGACACCCAACACGACGCGATTCGGTCCACCTTTACTCGTTTTATCCGCGAAATAGTGGAACCTCGATTATCCGAACTGATCAGTGCAACGCGAGTGTTCACCTAGGAAACATCTTGACCGATAAGTATAACGAATCGCGTTGTATACAGATCGCCTTAGACCGAGCTCTTAACGCGTGAATTCGCGTATTTACACGGTTCGGATAGTAGAGGTTCTACTAAATCGTGGATTAAACAAGCAGGTATGCTCCGAATCGTATCGTGTTTGGTATCGTTTTACAGAGGAAACTGCGACGGATCTTTTCGTAAAAGTTTCATAGAGAAATAATTAAATAGAAAAGAGTTCTATCGTTTTAATGATGGCAATCTATGTGGGAAAGTAGGGTAACCTTGAAATTTCGAAGAACGATGACTTTGAAGACATTATGGATACACACGTGGCGGTTTATCGGTCGTTAAGCGACCAGGAAATCTGTTCCGGAAAGTAGGAGAAGCGACGAAGACGAAGACGAAGATGAAGACGAAGACGAAGACGCATAGGGTGCTCGCATACCGAGCGAAACTCACGATTCCGGAGTGGCAGTAAATTTAATTTTCTCCGTCAACTAGACGGAAGTCCCTCCCCGGATTCTTCGATGGTGTACCCTTACTCTCTTCCGGGCTGCCTTTTGGCAATCAAACGAGCAAGAAACGCTGCGGCTTCCGGCAGCTGGTTCCCCCTGGCCAGAACTTGCTCCCAAGAAACTTTATCCCGCGGGCCCGCTGCCATAATCGTCGGGGAAATTCGTCGGGGACTCGACGGTGCTCGTTAATAGACTGCCGATGCTCTTCCGGGCTTCGACGATACACTCTGACGCCCAAAAGCGCCACTACATAATGCTGCAACACTCTGTAAGACGCTACAAGACGCTACCCTGCCGTATTCGAGTTGTCTCGTTTAAGTGTCACGTGTAACCCCCTCCAGGAATATTTTCGTTAAGTATTCCAGTTTTGAATGGCAACGTTTTAAGAAACGAGCACACGCCGCTAATCGCATCAAGGACTCAAGGCCGCAACCACGGCACGGTAAATATAATAGGGAGCGATCCCCTACTCGAGAGTATAGTGACGCATTCGGGGCTCTTACGCGGCTGTACACTATGCTGATAGAAACTGCAGGTCGTAAGACGGCGTGTTCGCCGATGTTTGTCTGTGTCACCGGCGGTATAGACTCTATGTACACGACTTAGCTCCGAAGAGGAGAGGAGAGTTTGCTATAGCGTTCTTGCTTGCATTTGCCTAACCGCGTTAACGGATCCTGATCCAAATATCAGCCGCCCGTGCCTCGAACACCGTTCAACCGAGCCTTCTCCGCCAAGGATCGTGCCAAGAACTGGCAACCATACTCGTTCGCTTCCATTCCCCGTCCTCCTCATTCCCCCTCCCTTCCTCTTCGTGTCTACGCAATCCTGGGTTTTTCAGAAAAGTTTTCCGAAATCTTCGGAGAAGTTTGCGGGATCCGTTGGTGTAAAAGTCGCGCTGTCTCTGGAAAAACGGGAACGTGAAATTGTAGATCGGAAAAAGTTTTTTTTTTGGAAGATATTTAATTTTTTCGAACGCGAATATCTCGAGTTCGAATGATCCGAATGGTACGATCATGGTACTCGTTGGATTCGTCTTCTCGTGCTCTACAAGAATATCGAAGAAAAAATACAGGGTTCCGATAAAAGAAAATTATTTGCAAGTGTGTATGCTTAAGCTTCGTATCGGTTGATGTTTTGAGAATGTTTCGGTTGAAAGGGACAAAGTGACAGGAGAATAGTAATTTTGAGATGGTGGTGGATTGAGCAGAATTGTAATTGCTGTTTCAGATGAGCGGCAAACGAACCAGGAGCTTCAAGTGCGCGGTTCACCATCGTGACCGTGAGGTCTGCTCGGAAAACGACTTTCATCTACTCGTGCACGAGCCTCCATTCTTTCGCAGGTAAGACCATCCGAATTAAGACCGCCTTCTAATTATTTTCGAGACTTTAAACGTTCTTTCAATCCTTGCGCCTTTAGCTATTTTGAAATTCTTTTGTGTTTACTGTTTTGTGTGTCTCCCTCTCAGTTTCACACACAAGGTCCAGAGAAACATTAAAAAATTAATTCTTATTAATATCTATCTTTTTCCGAAGAAGACACCCCAAGTCTGGACAGTTATTATGACTCGGGTTGTCATCTTTCCAAAAACAGACATTAGTATTTAATAGTAGATTAGAACAAGGGTTAAATTGGAGATATCCAGCAATTCTGGCTACAATGTTACGTAACAAAATCTCAGGCACTGACCTAAGTTGTGTAGGATTAAACTGATTAAATTGTTACAGTTCAATGTCCATGTTTCTCGCGGAATATAAATTAATATAAAATCGATATTAAACTGTTCTGCTTCAAGGTGGCTATCTTAACATTTTCGCAGTGTCTTATAATGTTGTCTATCGGCATGCAAGTATTTTCCGCGACCATAATCTCTTTTTCCCTCGTTCTCCTCGGCCGCGACTCCCGGATTCCGTTATCCGGAGCGTGTACACCTCGACGATCTGCTCTCAGCTATTCCATAATCGAGCATTCCGCCGCGAAATTAAAAAAAAAAAAGGAACCTCTGCACCATAACCGGGGGACATTCCGATCCAGATTCCGGGCTTCGTCGCCGATATTAGGCTGCGGTTACATCGGATGCAATTTCCGACTAAATCAATGCGCCGCAAAAACCTTGACAACTATGCCGCAAAAAGACATTTTTATGGCAAAATTTACATTAGGACAATTTTTCTGTGACTGCATTCTTGTCATTTGTACGATGTATTCAATTGCAAATGTACATTTGACCGTAGGCACCATTATCACATTAAACGGTTTAATAGTCAGTAAATTTTGAATGTTGAAAACATTTGAACAGGAGAACTTGCAATTTGGTACCTAATTTATTCGGTCAACGTGTACTTTGAAACCCGTGCGATTTTTTGACTGAATAAACGCACTTAGTCTAACCGTTGTTGACAAAAACCACTTTATCCAGTTGTAAAAATGGATTCACCGTAACCGCAGCCTAACCGTCGCACTTCGCGTCGATTAATCGTCCGGGCTGCGTGTATCAAACATCGGAAAGGTGCCTCGACCGTGGTCAATTCGACTTGTTTCGTGCCACCGTTCATAAATAATTCATCGCGTGGCCGAATCGCAGAAAAAATAGAACAGAAAGAAGAAACGCGGAGAGAAAGGGGGGAGGGGGAGGAACAGCGAGCGAAAACGCGACGTTACCGAGGAAATATGCGATAAATGCGCACGCGATGCCAAAGAGGGGGGCGGGGGGAGCAAAGAGGGAAAATAAATAGAAAATTGCAGACAAGAAGCCACGAAACGAGGGAAATACGTACGCAGAGAGAGAGAGAGAGAGAGAGAGAGAGAGAGAGAGAGAGAGAGAGAGATCAAAGAACGAGATTCAAAGGAAAACAAATGGCGGAACGTGCGGTCAGGTCTTCATGCTAGTTTTGAAATAGTTCGTTGCTCGTGGTGGAATTAACACTTTGACTGCCACTTTGATCATATATGAACAATATACAATTTATTAAGTGAACCGAATTTTGTTGGAATTTTTATAAAAAACGAGAAAATGTGACCCAGATGGTGCCCAAATATGTTGGTAAAAGTTCCATAAAAGAATCACTAAAAACAACAACGTTCTGCATGGTTATATACTCGTCTACAGGCTAGTTCGGATAATGGAGGTTCTACTATATCGTGGATTAAACGAGTAAACACGGACCGAATTGTATCGTGTTTGGTATCGTTTTAACCGGAAAAGAGTGACGGATGTGCCGGTAAAAGGTTGATATAATTATCATTATAAACAACAAAGTTATGCGATGTTTTATACTTCCATGTACATCGAGACCTCAGTGTTTACGGTGCGAAAGGATAATTTGCTCGTGGCTTGGGGTCGCTGAATCGTTAGAAATGAATGCAGATCGATGGATGTACGCTAGAAGAATTTACATTTTGGCAAAAGGTGCCCAAAAATCTTCGATCCGCGGCACAAAGTGCGTCGAGAAAATCGTCGCGGTGCAAAACGGAGAGAACGCCGCGAGACTTAAGGGCTTTACTCGCGTCGAATTCCAAGCGTGCTCGCGCTACCTGCCTGGAATATCCTCTCGTTATATTTCCACCCCCTTCTCACCCCCACTCGAGCCCCTCGGTTCTCTCTTCTCACCCCTGTCCGCTTGACGCCTGAGCGATATTTTATTTGCAAAGAGCCTGCAGGTTGCCGCTTGCTTCTTATCTTGTGTGCACAGGAATTTCTCCTTGGTAACGCAGAGATTTCATGCTATAGATGAATGAACCAGAGAGAGAGGGAGAGAGAGAGAGAGAGAGAGGAGAGATATGGGGGTGTCGCTGCACCATGGCGGAGGTGTGAATCACGTTTTGTTCTATTCTTGCATTTGATTCGCGACGCCCGCCTACGGTTTGACGACGTTTTTATTCCCTGCGTTCTCTCAGTCGTTTCTCTTCCCGCTTTCAATCTTCTCAACGTGTTTCCCCTTTTTCCGCGTTTCTCGATCACGCCAAAGGGACCTTCGGAACAGCTTTGATGGAATTCCGAGCGATGCTCGAGAACCCTTTGTGACACGCGACGGCCCTTTTTCATTTGTCTCCGACGAGTGCGTTAGCGGAAAATCTTTGGAAATCTATCCTCTTGAGAAAAATCAAATTTTCACAATCTCGTTATTCTCATATCGAACAGGATCCATTGTACTACCTAGAACAGGTTCGATCTATCCCCGTACCGAAATAACCGTTCTATCAACCGAATACCCGTGTTTCTTTGATGAGTTCGGATAAGCGAGGTTCCACTATTTCACGAATTACACGAGCAACTCTAAACCGAATTGCATCGTGTTGGGTATCGTTTTAATCGGGAAAGTGTCAGGAATATACTGCTGAAACTTTCGTGAGAAACTAATTGAAAACAAAAGAGTTATGTCAACAAATTCATATTGTCCCACCGATAAGCTCGCGTGAATTTACTATCTTCTATCTTTTCATGCGTTCGACGTTAGAAACGTCATAGGAAGTTGAAGAATAGTGTCTGTAGATTGTACAAGTTACAATTTGCAATCTTTTCACCCGCATCAAGGCATTACCGTAATTGGACGGAAGATTCCCGGCAACTTCATGGCCCATAATAATTCTAGTCCGCGTTCTCCGAGCTCCCCCATAGCTTTGGCACGCGAGGGACGTTTTTAATCGCGGTTTCCGCGGGGCGTGCACCGACCGGAAAATTTCGACGAGAAACATGGCTATTAAACGCGGATTCCTTTCTGTTCCCGGCGTGGTCGTGCCGCTTTACAAATCCCGACGCGTCGGCGTCGGCGTCGGCAAGAGAGTTTTATGCTGAACCCTCATAGAGTCTCGACTTTCTCGCCGTGGAAACAGGGTTTTCTGCGTGGGTCCCGGCACACAGACCGTCCTCGAATAGCGTAATCCGCAACGGAGCCGCGAAAACAAAGATTCCAGGGCCCCTCCCTCTTCGCGACGCTCAACTTCCGCTGAAACACGCCGCGCGTTAACACGGCCGATTTCATTCTTCTTTCGCCCGGCCGGGATTTTCGCACCCTTGTGGCCAGGATCCTTTTTAAGCCCGCAAAAAGCCCCGAGGTGTGATAAGGGACGATCCATCCGGCCGCTCCATCCGCGGATTAAATACCGCGACGCTAAAGGGGGAGGCTGGCTCTGGTTCTCGTCACCTCGAAACCGTTGACTGATCAACATTTTTTTGGGAAAAAACTGTAAAACGAATCGATTTGAAACTTTGCGTATGTTTTCAGTATACCTTGATCGAGCTACTTGAATTTTTTCAGTTCCATTCGCTTAGAAATACAGGCTGAACAATCCGTTGAACGTTCGAGTCGATCAACCCTTTTGTCTACGAAGAAATATTGATTAAAATCGAAATTAATATTTTGAATTTCACTCGGTCATTTGTATGTAAATTTATGAAATTGATAAGAGAAGGTTCGCGTTTATCTCGATTTTCTTAGTTCTATTTCAGGCAGGATTTTGATCCTGCGCCTGCAATTTCGATTACCCTGCCACAGTGACAAACCACTGGAGCCATCCTTGACACCGGCGGATCCATTCTCACGTACGCATGACAAATCAACGCATGACTGTGCTGCTGGCTATCACGAATTCACCGCCGTTGGTCCACGATTGCTCCCACCGAAAGAGGAATCGCCGACGATAAAGCATTCTTAGTTTCCCTCGGACTGTCAAAAACGCGAGCTGCTTTATATATTTCCCTGGAAAATGGCCCCGGTCCCTGTTGGTAACGACGGGAAGCACCGAGAAATGCTTCTTATTATTTCACACGTTACAACTGCGAAGAATCTCGAAGAAAAATCAATTATTATAAATCGATTATAAAATGGTGAAAACCATTTTATAACTAATGACAATTTTATGAAACATATACCATCGTATCCGTGACATTTTTCCGATTAAAATGATACCAAACACGACACGGTTTGCTCCATGCATACTCGTTTAATCCACGATTGAATGGAACCTCTAGTATCCGAACGCTCGCGTTCCATGGATCAGTACTAGCACATGTGCACCGAACTATGTCGTGTTTGTGCTCATTTTAAACAGAAAAATGCCACGATTACGTTGACAATAGTTTCATGGAAAAATAATTACCGATATATGAATTACAACAACTTAATGCTTTCCGACAGGCTGGATCGTTTGATCAAACGCAAGAACGCGCAAAAGAGCATCGAATTAACATTATCTACAGAAAAATGAATTGGTACATTACCAAATTAGTGCGCCAAATAATATTCAGACGAACAACTAATTGTTTGTTTCACGGTCCAGCGGGAAATCACATCATCCGCGAGGAATTTAAATCCCGTCGAACGTCGAGCGTCTCCCGGGCATTAAAATCATCGTCGGAAAGCACAACTGACGCAAATTGACGTCGCGGCGAATACAGTTTTCCGATCGATTGACGCAAATTGACATCCCGGAGACTTTTGCGCGTTGGGGCCCATCAAAGATTCAAAAGAATCGCAAACCACCAAATTCCGGATCGCTTCTGCCGCACTGCGGAAAACCAGAGCCGATTAATAACAATATTCCAAGCGTGTGGTCAACACTTTCACAATTTATTCATAGTTATCGGTATAGACCACTGCACGAATGGGTAACGTTCAATACACTGTACTAAAAATCGATTTATAGTCAATGATTCTTTGCAAATAAAAAAATAATCAACTGCCATAAACTGGACTTGGCTGTTTAGTCAACATACTGTGAATCCTGAGATCATTTGAAGTAACTTTTTCCTTTGCGAAAATGTTCTCCGCGGCTTTGTTAAGGAGTTATTTACGAAAAACACGAACCAATCAGAGCGCGGCTATAGCAGACGGATTCCGCACCGACGTTAGGTCCCGCTGAGCGCGGCGTCGGCATTGGCCGAGCCGGAATCCGTCCGCTGTAGCCGCGCCCCGATTGGTCCGCGTTTTTCGCTAATAACTCCTGAACAAAGCCACGTGGAACATTTTCGCAAAGGAAAGAGTTGCTTCAAATGACCTTAAGAATCATCCCTTTCATGAAAGTACACTTTTGAAACATCTTGTAGAACAAATCTGTGAGTTATAGTAGTACTTATCGATTAAAACACACATGATAAATTCGTCACAATAACGTTGAAACAACGCCATGAAAATCCTGATCAGCCAGCTTCGAATAAACAAACCATTAAAGAAGACAGTCCTCCACAAGCAAAAAGAATACTGTCGCACAACTCGATATGCAAAGGTGGATCATCTGTGTTTCCGGTGGCCGTAATTAGCCGCGTCAAATTAAGTCGATATCATTAAACTCTCGCAAGGCGTGCTTTCTTTATTTTTTCTCTCTCTCTCTCTCTCTCTCTCTCTTCTGGTAATCGCATCCTTCCGACAATTTCACCGAAAGCAAAGGGGAAGCAATATAAGCTAATTAGGAACAAAGGCGAATTTCCGATAATTAACTAGCAGCCAGTCGCGCTGCGCGGAACTGAATTAATTTCGCGTCGTTATAATTTTGTGGTATTACGATCCTCGGGTCCTTTAGTTTCAGCATCGTGGCCGAGGAGAGCGCAATAAAGAATGTAACCTCGTTTTGCCGCGTTTTACCGCTGAATGCTCGCCGTCCCTCTGTTCACGTGTTTTCTTTCACCTATATACGCTTAATAACCCACATATTAACGACGGAATCGTAATAAACGTGAAACAAGTGCGGACGCGGTACGTTATATGCACGTAAATAACGCCGTTAAATTAATTGTACCGATCGTAAACGTGTTCGTATTCAAACGTTTAAACGTATCAACGAAAGCCCCCGATAAATACGCGGTTCGACGCGGAGGAACACGGTGGCTCGGTGCCCTGGGTCTGTTTTGACCCCAATTTTATACTTCAATCGGCGGGAATCTGTTCGTTCTTTTTATTTGAAGTTGATTCAATTAGTACCCCTACTAGAAGGGTAGTTCTACTCTAGTTCATCATTTCTTTTCTGTTCTGCACGACAAAAAATTACGAAAAAATTCGTGAACATTCTACTTAGCAGCACACGTGACCATGCATTTTTTCCGAATTTTTCGAATCAAAACCGATTCTTAAAAAATTACAGAAACTTAAAATTGCTCGATTGTAGCAACAGCAGTTGTACGGTGAATACGGTTGTAATGAATTATTTCTTCCGTTCTGCACGACAAAAAATTACGAAAAAATTCATGAACATTCTACCTGGGAGCACACGTGACCATGAATTTTTTCCGAATTTTTCGACACAGAATCGATTTTTTAAAAATGCCTTAAACTTAAAATTGCTCGATTGTAGCAACGGCAGTTACACGGTGAATACGATTTTAATGGATTATTTCTTCCGTTCTGCACGACAAAAAATTACGAAAAAATTCATGAACATTCTACCTGGGAGCACACGTGACCATGAATTTTTTCCGAATTTTTCGACACAGAATCGATTTTTAAAAAATGCCGTAAACTTAAAATTGCTCGATTGTAGTAACGGCAGTTATACCGCTATTTCTCCTGTTCTAATTAATTGACACTAAAATGACGGAATGAAACCCAGCAAATAGAGACGCGAACTAGTACGAAGTTGCACGGTGCGCCCGTTAGAAAGGACGTCGAATAAAAGGCAAATAGCATGATTAGCTTAGTCGTGGCTCAAAGAGGAATAACGCTCAGAGGTTTCTGCTCCATCAAGGACCGTCTCTTTTCACCGGGAATGGTATCGAGGGAGAGAGAGAGAGAGAGAGAGAGAGAGAGAGAGAGAGAGAGAAAAGAGAGAAAGAGAGTGCAAGGGATTCGAACGCATGGAGAACTGGGCCGTGCGTTTGCAAAGAAGCACAAACCGCATTGTCGTCTCCGGTCTCTAATTTGCCGTTGCTACTTCCCGGTTCTCGGCCGATCTTTGACATTACTGTGGAAAGGGCTCTTTGTGATCCGACAATGAACACAGGGCTGTATAGATCGTCGATGATAAAGTTACCGTTGGATGCAAGTTTTCCACCCCAAAATCTTTACTTTTTTCTTGTTTTCGCTGTACCTCGTAATTAGTGCACAACGTTTGCTCGTGCACAGCTCGTGCTCGAACACAGTGACTCGTTTCACTGGTCCGACCCTAATCGGAAGAAACACGTTTCCCGGTGGCCGGATCCGGCCATAAAAATAGATTTGCTTCCTTATTGTTTCCCGGTCGGGCAACGCGAAGTTTCCCCGGGCAGTTTATTACAATTCCTTTTGACATGGAATACATCAGGCGTCGAATGTAATTGAATTTCCCGCGCCGCAGAGGATTGCACGCCACGGTGGACAAGCCCGGGGGTGGGGGTAATGTGGGCGTGAGTACGAGGACGGGTGGGGGGGGGTCGGGGCTGGATGGGAGTTGAAGTTTACTCTTTCGCGAATGCGACTACAGTTCCCGGGGCTTCATTTTCACACCGCGGCCCTGCACTTTATAGAAATAACGAGCTGGCCGAAGCAAAAGGGTAACGAAAATGAAATTCTCGGATCTTTGATACACAGCCGCGTTAGCAGGCGCGGGCGGGGATTTCTACTGAAAGAGCTGCTCGCGAATTATTCCGATACCTTTCGAGCCCCGTCTTGTTGCACAATTTATTTATTACGTTGCTCCAAGTGCTCGCCGATATACGATATACAAAAATTCTGATCAACTTGCACTATTCTCCGCGCTACAGTAGATTATGGTGGGAAAACGTTGGTTTTATGATCACTTCTTGTCAAATTTCAAGTACGTCGGTATTTTTTTCAACGACACCCTACATAGTTTCTTCCATATTCTTACAGAGCATGAAAAGACGAATCCAACGAGTACCATGATCATACCTTTCTGATTGCTCGATTTCGAGATATTCGTGATCGAAATGTGACCTACTTAACAAGTATCTCGAGATTGAATGATCCAAATGGTATCATCATGGTACTCGTTGGATTCGTCTTTTTGCGCTCTATAAGAATAGTGAAATAAAAATATAAGGTTCCATACAAAATAAACGTATCTTCAGCACGAACAGGTAACTTACCTTTCAGACGCCAGTATCTTGAATGATCCGAACGATATGATTAAGGTACTCGTTGGATTCGTCGTTTCACGCTCTACAAGAATATAACAAAGAATGAATAGGTTTTTGCTTTCTGCGACGACAATTTGAATAACAGTACGATATATGCTGTTTTAACAAGACATATTTATTTATACCCTTTTTGTACAGAATTTTTCATTATTTCTACTTATGTTAGTAGTGCGTAATGAATTGTACGAGGATGTTTGCCGTTGCTTGTGATTGCTGGATTTTGACAGTTTTCGTTGAACGGACTAATGTGTGTCTATCTAGTACGTTTCGCGTTTAATATAAACTGAGTGTAACATGTTAATGCTAGAGCTGATTATCGCGTGAAAATTGCAAGATCAACCTGAAACCGTGACCGATTATACGTGAATTAATCTGCGAGAGATTACATAGACCTCGTTTAACATGTAAACACGGTTTACATGAATTACCGAATCCAATTTCCATACGACCGCCGGTAGCTATCAACTGTTTTACAACAAACGTTTAGTGAAATATTAATTTCATCGTTACGCTGTCCCCACACAGTAATAACAATTCTTATACAGTAATACAAAAAGTGTGTTGCTTATAATTAACATGTAAATCATGTTCGCTGACATTTAACATTAAAGGCGACCACTATTAATGTTTAACAACGTTGTTATTAAGTTCGACTTTGCTGTTCTCGTCGAATCTATATGACTAAAAATACCAGCGTGTGTGTAAAATAGAATAGATAAATAAAAATAGTTATATAACTATGAATATATAGTAATACGTATATAGTTCATAACTCTAATTATTACTATGGTTGTAACAATAGGATTAAAGCTAGAATTAACTATTGATAAATTTAGCTTGCCACTTGATAACAATAATTATTTCAGATTTAAGGTACAGATGGATTATTATTGTCGATTGAGTCAACTTCAATCATTCGTTATTCAATCCGTTAACTATGGAGATTGTCATAGTTTTGTAGGCTTTCACGCTTGGCGAACTATGACAGAAAGACCTTAGCTCACAGTTCAGAGCTTCCCACGATCGGGAAGGCCATACTTTTATAATTATGCTATTAAGCGGTAAATAAATTTCATGCTTCGCGTTTAAAAAATGATTGGTCTTTTACGTTTTGTCGCAGAGAAGTTTCAGTCGTGGTAGAAAACGAAGAAAAAAATTGAAAACAATAGAAATTATGTAACTAACAAGAAAATCACTAGTGTCCTTTTTCTTTAAAAAAAGATGTGACAAAACGAATGCACAAACTGCGACTTAATTCTACCAACAAACTTTTGAGTTCAGAAATTAATGTTTAATTTAGTGTTTTAAATCGATAATAACTCTATATCGAAATTAAGTAGTGACTCTATATTGGAATAAAATATTAATTCTATATAAAAATAAAATATCAATTTCGCACCTTATAATATTCTACTACTAATTAATTAATTATTATTAATGGCACAACGTTACGGATTAGTTCGTTTTTATTCGAGAAGTCTCACGCAGATTCTATTTTTACAAGGACACGATGGAAAAAAATACGGCAATACTTATTTTATGTTAACATAAAACTACATTTAAAATTCATCATCTCATGAATTTCATCCCATGACTCATCTCGCCCACATGCGACGAGTCCCACACACCAAATGACACACACAAAATCGCCGTTTTATAAATTTCTTTGATCGCTTATCTGTAGTCTTTGTTGCTACAAAAAAAAATGTTTTTCTACTTTTTTATAAGTTACGATATCTTTCTTTTCCCATCTGGAAGCAATAAAGTTGCACGAAAGTATACCCAAAAGAATCTTTTCAAAGTCAAATGTTGCAGCATCGTCATACGGCGAATTAAAAATAAATCGCCAGACCTACAAAAGTTCCAACAAAATGTAGACAATATTTTTGTCGTAATATATCTCGAAAATTTGTTAGACTCCTAAAATCCAGTAATAAAAAACAGACGTTCATAAAATTTATAAAACACATGGAACGTTCTCATAATTGAAAATATGGATTTTCTGTAACTTGTTTCGCCGAGTTCTATTTTTATAAGCTCAACCTACCCAAGGCTATTTTCGTAAATTTTTTAAGAGAGATGCAGTGCCATATTTCATGGAAATAATAAAACCCTGTTCTAAAACTCCGTATAATATAAAATTTCAAAACAAAATTACTATTATTGAAAGTGGGGATAGGAGACTAAATAAATTTAGAAATCCTTATATAACATAAAATTGAATTTTCCTAAAAAGGGGAGGGGGGCAATTCAAAATTAACTTAAAAACCCCCAAACATAAAACAGAAGTTTCAAAAAAACTCCCAACCAAAATAATAATTCCTCACAATAACCCCACCATTCCCAAAACAAAATTACTCTCATTCTCTTCCTAAAAAGAGGAGGGGGGCAATTCAAAATTAACTTAAAAACCCCCAAACATAAAACAGAAGTTTCAAGAAAACTACCAACCAAACTGATCATTCCTCACAACAACCCCAGCATTCCCAAAACGAAAAGACTATAACTCTCTTTCTAAAAAGAGGGGAGGGGGCGTGAGCCAAACAAAGCGAAGAAACAGCAGCAAACAGCACAAAACAAAATATTCACGAAATTCCCAACAGATCTATCCATTGCCCACAACAACCCTAAATTCCCAAATTCAACAAAGTGTAACCTCGTTAATTCTATAGCAGTTTCAAAGTGAGGGGGGAGGGGGGAGATAAGGGGTCCGGTCTCGGACTCCAAATCCGAGGAAACTCGAGCCGGTCACGTAGCGGTGGAAGTTAATAAAGGACATAAAGGGGCCGTTGCGAACTACCGGCTCGTGAAAAACATTTAGGGGCCGCATTAGGGGCCCTGTCCCGCGGCACACCTGGTCAGTGCTGAACAATTTGCGGGCCAGAAAGGCGAAAGAG
Source organism: Halictus rubicundus (assembly GCF_050948215.1). Classification (NCBI taxonomy): domain Eukaryota; kingdom Metazoa; phylum Arthropoda; class Insecta; order Hymenoptera; family Halictidae; genus Halictus; species Halictus rubicundus. Next base: position 10,487,279 of record NC_135159.1, on the reverse strand, counting down.
AGCGAGAAAATTTCGCCGAGAGCACGTTTCACAGGTACACGTTTCATCCGTGCACGTTGCCGTGCAATTTACTTTTCCAAAGCGGCTGCTAACCGTCTGGGACCTGTCAGGACCTGTCCGGAACCTGCCAGCGTCTGTACCTGCGCGACACTATCCGCAGAAAAATTACGCGTGTTATTTCCCATCGTAAACTATGACAGAAATACGTGCCACGGACGGAACCGTGGTTATTTAACACTGCGACTTTTGGATTATTACTTTCGACCACTTTTGCGCTGTTTCGTAACTTTTCTGAGGATTTTTTGGACTGGTTTTACTTTTTTGGTGGGGATAGAATTGTTCTAGCAAATTTTTCTTCGACACAGAAATCTCGTTGCTAAATTATCTTTTAATTCGTGGTCACGGAAAATTGTCGGAAATTTCAGTAAATATTTCTATACTGTTCGATTCAAAGTTCTTTTAATTAATTTTCAGTTTTCTGCCGTTCAACTTCAGCTTTCCAACATTTCGTAGCTCACGTTTCCTCCTGTTTGAATTTTCCTTTTGTTCGAATCTCTATTATGAAAGTTCCCTTTGTTCGTGATTATTGAAAATTGAAGGCAAAAGGGAACTGTGAAATTTTATTAAATCTGATATTTTTTACTTTTTTATACTTTTCAATTTTCTAACATTTTGTGGCTCAGTCCCGTTTTTGAAGTTTCCTTTTTGTTATCGAAGTTCCTCTCTTCAATGCTTTTAAAAAATTTTCAGGCAAAACAAATGATACCAAATTTCGATAGGTCGAATATTCTAAATTTATATACTGAAATGATTAATCATTTTGCGATCCATAGGCGCCATTTCGAATTTTTTCTGTGTTCAAGGTCACCTTCGATGATTACCTTTAGCCCTCTAAATTAATAATTTACATAACATCATTTAAACGTCTGTATTTTGAATTACTATTAATATTTCTCACTGGAGTCTCTATTCAAAATAATACGAAACTAAATTGGACCAAAGTTTTTCAAACCATACAGCGCTAATTAAAATATATTGCACAAAGGTCACGGAGCAACGCATGTGTCGCTTCGCTTTGAAACATAGTAATGACAAAGTTATTAATACCTGAAGTTGTTAAAGTTATTAATAACTTTACACCCCTGCTAACGTCACGTAATTTACTAATACTACAAAATCCTCTTATGAAAGACTAAACAGTAACGACGAACGCTAATATTAGATGCATCTCCGTTTATTTAAAAAAAAACACCGTTAAAATCCCCGACCATTCGAGTGCACATTAACTACCGGTGACGCCAATTGGCGTCTTGGGTGCAGTAACCTCAGCGAGATAAATGTGAAAAGTGCAGAATACACTGCAAGTCGTACTTTTTCAAAAAGTTCTACATTTGCTGATATATATGCAATAAATAATTGTCTTTAACACCGAAATTTCGTTGAAAATGTTTAAAAAAATCTTACGGGTCACTGTACGCCCAGCTGCCGAGTTTCACGTAACATCTACAGTGACGTTTGATTCTAACATCGTGCATATTCTGAATAATTTATCAAATATTATACAATGCAAAAGAACTATTGCAAAAATCTTTCTAGTTTAAAAAAATCACTCGCTTCATAAGAATTATCGTATCTAAATAACTGTTTCCATTATAAAAATTGTCATTTTATAATTTTCAACTAATTATGCATTTATAGAGAACGGATCTCTGGCATCAAGTTTAAACGAAAACAATTTTCCAACAAAATATTCCAACCACCCCGTACAACATTTGATGGAAAACCAAAGTTTCATAATGAATTTTCGCACTCCACGGTACGGAGTAAATCACCTACTAACAACGACAGCAGTGATAAACAATAAAAAGTTTATATTACTTTTTCCACGCATATTAGAAGCACGCGTGCCGGAAGAAAAAGAAGGAACAGTCGACTGTCGGGTAAATAGACGGCAGTTATGCCCTTTCATAATAACCGCTCGTCGTACCGCAACCACCGCATAAAAAAATAAAACTCCGCCAAATACTCGTCCGTAATAAAAGAAAATATTTTCGAGCATTAATTGCCCAAATTTTAAACGCGACGGTAAGAATAACCCAAAAATAGTCACGGTAGCACAACATGTATGAAAAATTCCAAAAAACATTTTTCCATGAAGAATTTGTACGTTTCCCGACTCGGTATATTTAACAAAGAAACGATCACCGTTATCAAAATAATAAGATCGATTCGAAACGGAGAAGCCAGTCAAATAATCATAAAATAAATAAAAAGTCGAAAGCGCCACCTACGCAAACGGAAAAAGATCTCCTCGGCGTGTACAACGAAAACATAAAAATTCTTACAAAAATCAGTCCCAGAGTCACGCAGAACAGTCATCGAGTCTACAACGTTAACACAATGTTCACTCGAGGTACATAAACACGCCGGTCACCGGGCGCGCACCAGATGCCACAACTTCGCAACGATTCTCGTTTCACTGTCCTTTTCCTACAAAATCCCAAACCGACCGAGACAGCCGATCCCACCGTGCCACTGTTTTCTTCACTGATCCCGTGTTTACAGAGACACGCTTCCCTGGCCGCAACTTCCCCGCACGAACCACGTCCTCTACATAGATCGGCCGCAGAAATGAAATACATAAAACGCAAGAATCTCGCCGTGGAAGTACGATCGAGGACGAGTTCACCGGGCTCACTTACGTCGACGAGTCCACCTATTCAGAAGAATCCGATCACCCGTGGCAAACAGCGAAAACCGCACACACACGCCGGATACGACGGTAAAGAAAACGGAGAACACAATTGATTGTCGAACGCGAGAAATTCACGAAACGAATAAAACGACGGCGAACTAAGAAAGGCGACACGCGCGACGCGACGGCTCGCGATAGAATGCTGGGGGATCGGCGAGTAGGGTTCGCTCGGCGGCGCGGTGGTGCGCGGTGGTAGTTGATTGGCCGCGGCGCGCCCCACCCGAGCGGCAGGGAGGTCGCCCAGCCAATGAGAGACGGCGTTGCCCCTCCGGTCGGCTGGACCGCGTGTGCACCCACGCAGGGTGGCTCGTGGCTCGTGGCTCGTGGCTCGAAGCTCGCGGCAGTCACTCAGTCAGTCAGTCAGTCACTCGGTAGGCCCGCGGTGCGCTATGAGGTGGGATCTGTGAACGGAGCCACGTTGTGCGTGTGCGCGTGTATGTTGTATTTTTATTATAATTTCGCACCACCATATACCGCGCGGGCCTTTATCACGTTATCAACCAGTGCGTGACACACACCCGGTCTTTTGATATGCGTACCCGTGCGACCCGACCAGTCGAGTATCCACGCCGGTGCACACGGTCCACCTTCAACTAGGCCTCGGATCTCGAACCATAAGTCTCCTCGCACGCATGATACCCGTCAAACGTAACCGCCCCCTCTGTCCCCGGTACTCGCGCGACCCTCGATCGTGACCGATATTATTTGTTGTTTGTTGTTGTCGTCGTCGTGGTGGTGGTGGTGGTGCTGCTGCTGCTGCTGCTGTTGATTTTGTTTTGTTTCGATCGGCTCTACGAAACCGGTGTTTCGAGAGAGGAGTGTGTGCACGGAGCGAGCGGTCAAGATCTTTCTCGCTCTCTCTCTCTCTCTTTCTCTCTGCCACCCGTCAAAGTGCGTGCTGCCAAGGTGACCGTGATACCGCGCAAGACAATGTGCGTGACAGCCACGCCGCTCAGCGCGACCAAAATACTCAAGGATAGCGCGAGACACCCGGCAAGGACTAGCATCGCCAGCAACGTACAGGTGCAAGGATTCACGCCGGCACAAAACAATGCCGGCGACACCGACAGGCCACAGCACACGTCGATCATGTAAATATCACTTTTTCCGATTGATTTAACAGTTTACGCCTTCTCACGCTCGGTGGAGTTGTACCCTTCGGCTGTTTAGGGATCCCAAGTGGAAATTGCGCGAAGCCGTTGAGATTGATCCGTGCGAAGGCTTATTTATTTATCTAGGTCCCTTGGGGCTGTTGGGTGTAAATAAATGAAATTTTTGAGACGATCCTTGCGTTGATGTTTATTTGGATTAAGTCTCTAGGGACCCTGGACGCAAATTTACATGCAGTTGAATTTGGTCTGTATGGGGACTCGTATTAGGTTTCGGTAACTTTAAACAAACATGCTCAACAATGCAAGAATAAGTTTGTCGTAGCAATAATTTTGGTAACGCACCTTGTAGTCAAAATTGTTTTTCAAGTTTGGCAAAAAGAAAAGCAGTTAACAAGGTTTTCAATCATTAAAAAATGATTACGAGAAATGGTTCTCATGTCATCGGTATCATGCTACTCGGAACAGTGTAGGGAAACTTGTACATTTAGGATGGCATTTACAGGCTTCGCAAACTTTGTTTCCAATTTGATCGACAGCAAAGTTTTAATGTCTTTCTATCAGGCATAGTTAACGTCTTCTTACTTTACTAGTTTTTCGTGATCGCGGACAATTGTAATTTTATACGTTCGCTGGCCGTGCCAGTGTTTACGTTACCTTGTGTTACATTTTACGCAAATGTCACGAATACGCGACTTTGGTTTATTACAAACTATGCCTCTCGCGATTAGCTTATCTGAAGTGTTTGCTGCAGCTACACCTCTTCGACCTTCGTGCTAGCTTGCTTATGTTTCCTATTTTTCATTTCTGTATTATTGCAACACAAGCTGTGAAACGTCTCCTCGACGTTTCTTTATTTTTATTTGATATGAACCACGCTTTTGGTACGGGTGAAAAGGTATTGTTTCATAGTAATTTCATTCTGCAATTATTGACAGTGTACTGGGCTTGTATATAAAATCTGAACTGCAAGGAAGTATGCTGGAATAAAATAATTGACTACAGATTTTTTACTTTTTCCAGCATATTTGTTAAAATACTCAACGAGCAATTATCAAATATTTTCAAGTAGTTTAAAACTAGCCTAAAAGAAATAATTCTACCAGATAAAATAAAAGTAACATTAATTTCACCGAGTAAAATAAAAGCAAAATTGATTTCATCCATTAAAATAAAACGAAAAATAAAGTAAAAATCACTTAAAAAATTACCGTGTAAATTAACACAAAAAATCGTAACATATTACGAATTCCTATACCACAAAAGCTCAAAACAGTCTAAATATTATTTTCCTTTTATAATGAATTGTTTGGTTCTCTAACAATTTTATTCAAACAAAATCGCGTTCAGCTTTGTCCACTTTTTTTTTTTTAATCGGCCTGTCGACGGCAAAAACAAAATCCTTATTTATCGGCCGAAGGAAACAGAATTCGAAAATTTTCACCTCGCGTCTCGGGATTCTTTTGTGTGTGTGTCGGGACCATCGAAACCAGGTGTCGACGATGGAGCACGATTAATTGTATCAGCATCGCGCGGGAGTTAATTTGCCGAAAAACGCGACGCCGCCGGGGCTCTCGACATTACGAGTGCCGTGCTCCGCGGTCGCGTTAATTGCTCGAGTGTTTCACGGTAATTATTTTTTCGATAATTGCTTGCGTCGTCGTCGCGGCAGAGCTTTGATAGAGCTTTGTTCGTCCGAACATGATCGGAAGCGACACGCGTCGACGATCCTTGAAAATGGACTCTCTGAAAGGACACCGGCTGCCCGAAGTTCCTTTAATTTGCTTCCGATCCACAAACGAACACTGGGGAAATTAGGGGACGGAGAAGAAACATATGTTCTTTCCACTCTTCATTACGTTTTTTCACATTTCTTTTGACGATTTTTCAGGGAAATTCAAAGGCAAAGCAGTTTTATATGCGCCTCAATGCTAGGAGAATTTAGGGGATCTGAGAAAAATTAGGTGTAACTTCTTTGCTTTTGCATCGAAGGGGTTAATATTTTAGCGGGACAATGTTACAAGTTCGAGGAAGAGATGTATGTATCCGAAAAGTAATAATTTCATCGTTAACTTTGTTAAAAAATTATAAATTCGTGACTCAATTGGCTTCGAAGCTAGAGAGCGCTTTTAGGGTACGTTCCAAAGACAAATAAGTATAACTTGTCTAGTTCCTGTTCAGAATGAACAATATTTTAGTGCAGCAATCTTACATGTTCTATACACATATGTACCTGCACAAAAAGTAATAATTTTGCTGTTATCTTTGTTAAAAAATTCAAAGTTCGTGACTCAATAGGCTCGGAAGCCAGATGACCTTTAGGCTAGTGCTGAAGAAAACTAACTGTGAATTTTTTATTTCCTATTTGACGGGAACAATATTTTAGGGAGACAATCTCAGATATCCTAGAAACGGATCTACGTTCACAGAAAATTATAATTTCACCGTTATCTTCGTTAAAAAAAATAAAATATTCGCAACTAAATGGTGTTCCACTGGCACAACATGATTTTCGCGACTTGACCCTTGCTTGAAACGTAACAAGATATTGCGGGCGGCCATGGCTTAAAAAGCAGTCTTTTTACATCAGAAATAAACAATTTGATAACACTAACAGGCCCCAATTCATCCCTCCATTGAGAAGCACCCCTAACAACGGCTCCCATCTCTCTCTCTCTCTCTCTGTCTTTCTCTCTCTTTCTGTCTCTCTCTGATTTCCGATAGCTTTTCCCGTTTCATGGGGATCGTCCCATTAGTTGCGTGTTATGCAAGCCTTTCTACGGTGAATAAACAGCGCCGAGGGTCCCCGGCGATGATGAATATTGTCTCGACGATTCCAGATGCGCGGGAAAAAATTGCATTATCGGCTGATCGGGGATCAAACTCGGCCATTATTCAGTTCCTTCTCTGTGTTCGATCGCGTTCTCCTTTGGTTTGTTTTTAATTTGCATCTCGCCGTTCTCGTTATTGCCGAGCAACAGTGTCGCGGCGGTTTTATGCAGATGCAACGATTGTGCATCGGGTCCCAGAAATTGCATAAGCTGAGGCGACGAATAAGGGAGTGTTGCCGCGGTGTTCGTAGGAGATTTTTTGCGATCCAGAGTGCGTTTTATCGGGCAATTGTTGTCACTACCGTGAGGATTTTATGTTCTGAATAACTTTATTTATGGGCCCTTTCTGACACCTCTTTCTTTAATTTATGTGCCGAGATTGGTTTTTGTATCGGCAGTGAGCTTTCGTTAGGATTTATTAATATTTTATTATGTTTGCAGACGACTAGGCGTTTATTATGCTGCTCACTTTGATAGATATGAGAGTTGTTTGTATCGTCATTTTTGCTGTAAATATTATTCTAAAAATAAAATAAAGTATGATATTATAGGTAATAAATTTTATTCGAAATAAAATGAAAAATAAGGAGAGTCTGACGGTTTCAATAAAAAATTTTGCAAACCAGAAATATTCCAGCGCCATTTTATCTGAATACGTAATGTAAAAAGCAACGTCTCTTTAAAATTGAACGTAGTTTTCGACGTGTTTTAAAATTATTTATTTGGATAAATTGTTGGGCGGTCATTAGCGAAATGATCCCGTTGCCATTTTTGCAAACATTATCCCGAGGAAAACACGTTTTGCTAGAGTGCATTTTATACTTATAACGTAATACTCCTTTTATGTGCTCACGTAAAGTCGTCATTTTCACGAATTTTTCAATAAATTTTTTTCCAGAGGAGACGTTTTAAACATACTTCTAAAACATTGACCTTTTTAATCCGGATATTTATAGATCCTCTTACTGCTTTGGAGGATCCTTTTTAAAAGGATGACTGTGACATTTCAGTTTTTACAATCGAGGAACGTTCTTTTTATATTTTTTTTTTAACTTTTGACATTTGGGAATAATGTAAAAATTTTACTAATATTTTATATCGTTTCTTAGTACTACAGTTAATAACACAATTATTAATAATTTCATGGGGAAAACTGCTTTTAATTAGTACGTTCAAATTCGTTATTTTACCGATTGTGCAAAAACTCTTGTAAATATTTATAATACCAGAGATAATTGCGGTGAACAATACTAAAATCGACAGTCATTGTTTGTAATAAATATTCAATGTTTATTAGATGCGAAGTGCATTTAACATTTTGCACCTGAAGTGCACACGAATGCGCTATTTCGATTAGGTGACATTTATTAATATTGGGAGTCAACAATAATTCAAATACAATAACAGAAATAATTCCCAGCTAAGGTCGTCAAAAAAATATTCAATTTGCACAATTTGGAGTGCACAAAAAATGCACAAAATTTTTTGAAACGTGCAAAAATGCAACCTGTCAAGTAACCCAACGTGTTAGCAATGCTTGAATTCAGTAACAGAAGTAATTTGCATGAAAATTCGCCAATCGGAATGTCTAGAAAATATTCAGTTCGCAAGAAAAGGGGATGGGGATGAACGCAACACAAAGTGCAACAGAAATATTTTTTGCGCCGACGATCCAGTGTGTCCATTAGTGTCCCATTGATCCTTCGAGTATGGGGACTGCGCGGAGCTCAAGTGCGAGACGGAGAGGGCTCCTCGAGAACTTTATTTCATCCAATTGCACGTGTTGCAATAAACCTGTATTTGCAGTGTCATCGTCCGATAGCTGGACCAATTTGCCGGAGATTGTGCAGAACAAGATCGCGAACAATAGTTTCCCCGTATTGTATTTCGTGAAATCGAACAAAATAAATTCTGCCCAACAGCTTTTCGCCGACTGGCGGCCATAGATCGATTCCGAGAACACTGTACCCGAGAAATCGTGCTGAGATCATGAAGTATTCCCATTCTAATCTTCGTCGAGTCGTAACATCCTCTTAAACGGTCATTTCGTCCAGAATATCATTTAGAGGCTCTATTTAGGAATTTTTTTCCCGAATTCGGCGAAGAATTTTGCAACGAAATTTTGCACGCTTCTTTGCCATCGTGTGGAGCATATAACATAATTTTTTCGAGCCAAAATTCTCAATATCGTCCGAGTTGTGCCTTTTTGTTTATAACCTTTCAAATGGGGTACCGTGATCTATAATTTAAATTAACACTTCATCAAAGCGTAACGGAACTCGTCCCTGATCTCGACGATTAAACAGGCTTTATTATAGAAATTGCTATGAAATCGCGAGCCTAATCACCGCATATAACTCTTTAATTTCTTTACAATCCCGCATGGGAATTCCCTGGCCTTGGAATCGACTAATCAGGCGTGTACAGTTAATTGGGAAGACGCGTTGGTTCCAAACCTAATAAACCGATCTGTTTGGATAGTTACAATAATATCAACAACCGCCGGCATTGTAATTATTATTATCCGTGCAACTATTGAACGGTGTGTAACGGGGCTGGCTCGTTGCTGAAGTGAGGTTGCACATAATTCTCCTGGCGAAATGTTGTAATTTAAATGTGCACGATTTAAAATAATTAAACAGGAAATTAAACGCCAGAAGGCTTCCACGGTTTTGCAAGAGGGACTTGTAAATTTTCTTTCTGCGAAAATTTAGCGGAAACGGCTGCGAAACATTGTGGTAATTACATTGTTGATTTTTATGCGAATGCAAATCTTTTCTGAACCGATTTCAGCGTCAGTATGTCGGATTAACTTTATCAGGATTTAGCTTTCGGTTCTAATTATATTTCCCTTGCAAATAACTTTTAACTAGTGACAGGCTGAAAACAATATTGCCAATTTAATATTTTCCTCTGACACTGTGTGCGTCAGGATATCATTCATTTCGCCGCCATTTTGCCGTGTATCGACCATTTTCGCCGTCGAACGGTAAACCTGAAATGTAATTATTTACGCAGCACATTATTATTCTAGTTTTTTTTTGCTGAATATTTTACGTTTTCAGCGAAGAAAAACAGTGCCGAATCCATGTTGCAAAACAATCGTTGAAATACGTGGATAATATTTTCAGATATATTTGTAACACATAAAAACAACTAAAACAAAATCTGCAAGTTGTAGATATACTGTGGATATAAACAATCAGAAAATTAGGAAAGAATTTGAAAATGTCGATATAATTTTATCAGTTGTAAAATTCGATAACAATTTTCAGAACCTTCGTCAACGAAGGTTTTAATAGTTTATTAAAGACAGAAACGTACGTTCAGTATTTCACTAAAAAATTGAAAATCCACGATTTACTAGATAAAATCCTGGCAAATCCACATTTTTCATATTAAAAATTTCATTTTGACAACTCTGCAAGTATTAAGTCCTTTGGTTATGTATAGTTAGAGTCTTTTATGAAAATGAGAATATCGTAACGTTTAGATTGTATGGGTCATGTTGGGACGCCATAAGTTTCCTGCCAGCAGAGTGTTTTCGTTTCATTCGAGACTAATGATTCAGAAAAAAAAAACATATACATTTATACATTCGACGTATATCATACACGTTCGAGTCTCTTTCGTGTCCTAGTGTTCGCGACTTTATTTATTTTTCTTGGAACGACGCACAGAGTGAAGACAATGTAAGAACTATACTAAGAATCACCGATTTTTACTTTTTTATTTCCACGTATTTGAACAAGTTAACTTTTGACAAATATTACACAAAATCTGCAGTCTATTAATAATCGCGTGTTTTTCTAGTATGAAAATTGTCTGCATCGATGGCACGAAGCAGGAGTTAAATAAATAATAATATAAATAATTCTAATTTTTAATATTATGAATGATTCTAATAAATTGAAAATAATAGATTTGGAAGTTTTTAGAACTCATTCGGTTTAAACAAATTAGTCAGTTTCATTCAGTTACGATTAATTTGATTGAAAAATGAACAGAATTGATGAAATAATCCTGATTTCACTATTTCAGTCTATGAACAATCAAGCGATGAGCATGATGGAAGCGGTAGAAAAATACTTGAAATTAATATGCATCGTGAACACGATATTATTTTGATTCGACGGAAGTGATATCCCATCAGAGCGATATCGTGTTCGCTGTTCATTTTACTCTCGCGTATCGAATTTCTTTTTGTTTATTCTATACACGTAGATTTGTATCCCCGGGATCATAAATTTGACCGTTAACGTAAACCCTAAATGAATCATTTAATTATTTAATATTTGAATACATGAATCCCGAATTAATCGACAATTTATTATTCGTGTAAAAACGACACAAAAATATATTAATTCTTTGATTCACAGATTGAGATATGTGCTTCCAAATTTTAAATAAACTTGGAAATAATTATAGTCAATTATATCGGACGTATTATAATTGTGTTATAAATTATTTCTAGTAATAGTTTAATTTATAGGGAACGATTAGGGTGATCGGTACGCGCCTGGTAATTTTGCTCTAGCCCCAACACTTAGCAAACAGAGGGAACGGTGTAAAACTATCAATAATTCCTGAAGTGTCATTAGCTTCGAAGCTCAGAGACAATTCATTAGAATAGTTGAGAAACGTGCACGGTTGTCGGACGTAAATGGTACTGTTTCCGGGTGTCGTCGTTCATAGTGGACAAATGAGTATCCACCTGACGGCGAATATCATCCTAACTGCTCTTGATGAGCTTCCAGTTTGAACGTCTCACGCGCAAGAACGAAATCCTTCTGTCTTCAACTAGGCTATAGTCATTTACATAACACCATTAACCAAAACATAATATTATACAACTTGAAAAATTAAAAAAAAAATTAAAACTGTACATTACAACACTATTTTCGGCGGTGCCATAATTCGACTCTAAGGGGTGTTATCATCTCTTAACTAAAATTTTATCGAAAAGAATTATTAAAAATTCGTTTGATCATAATGTAATAGACAAATCGTTTCACAGACGTCCGCTGTACATGTATGGATACGTATTATGTATATGTATACAGCACATTCCTGTCCATAACTATTAGGACACCTGTTGCGTTTGAAGAAAATATGGTGTCTCATAAAGATTGCATTTTGTACCATTTTTCCTTAACACCTTCGACGATCAATTTTTAAAAGACGCTTAACCTAAAATGGATAAGTAATAGCTACACAAAATTTTAATAAACTAGATTGTCTATTTTCCGAAGCATTAATATTTAAACTAATTTTCAAAGCCATCAAACTTTTTTTGCGGATTTTATTTTGCAGATTGGTTTTTTATAAAAGAATGCAAAACGATTCAACCGTTGTCAACCCAAATATTTTCATACGAACTCCCATTTCCTACTTCTATTTTTCAAAAATCAATTTTCCAAAAAAATCGCTCGAGGCAGAAACGAAATACTACGACAACTAAATGAAACACTGGACGAATTTCGATGAAATTTCGTAATAATATTATTCATACATTTTTCCCCTTTTTATAAACAAAAGAAGCTGACAATTCAGATCAGAAATCCACTAAACGGTGTTCTGCAAAACTGCCTTCGAGAGAATGGCTGCCACGTCCTTCCGGTTCAAGTTGCTTAACAAAAATTTACAACAAACATTGTTCAAACTTCATATAATAATATGTGTATCTTGATTTTCTCGAAGAAGCGTAATTGTATATATTTAAACATTTTTTGAATTTCCCTTATTTTCGAACTTCAAGTACGTAACCTATAGGGGTTGAGGAAAATGGCTGCCACGTCCTTCCGGTTCAAGTTGCTTAGCTAAAATTTACAACAAATATTGTTCAAACTTCATATAATAATATGTATATCTCAATTTTTTCGAAGAAGCATAATTTTATATATTTAAAAATTTTTTAATTTCCCTTATTTTTCAACCCCCTTCAAGTACATGACCTATAGGGGTTAAGGAAAATGGCTGCCACATCCTCCTAGTTAATCACATCGAGCTCAAACTTTAAACAAATACTTTTTAAACATACTAGAATATTATGTATATATTAATTTTTCAAAGGAACATAATTTTATATATTTAAAAAATTGCTGAATTTCCCCTAATTTTCGGACCAGGTCCCAACACGAAATCTATAAAAATTTTGCAGAAGTCGTGTTTTGACGGGGACAGTCGCGGATATACTAATTCACGAAATTAGGGTGATCCTGGCAGAGTATCGCGGCGACAATACTGTCGCCATTATAGAGATATCGAGGATCGTGTTTATAGAGGGCGGACATCGCGCGGTCGGCGATGTCGACGAGTCGATTGCACGACTTGCAGTGTTTTATCGGCGCAGCTGGGGTTCTGGGATATTTGCTGTAATATCAACGGTGCACGACAAAGTCGTTGACAATCGGTAGACAGTAATAATCTATTGTGTTTATGCGGCCGGGGACGATTTGTCGACGGGACGCGGCCGATCTATTTCGCCGACAATACGGCAGTAGTATCGGCACAACATGCGAAACAGGTCAGAAATTATTGCGCTCGCCTACATCTATCGTTACAACGGACATCGACATTTTCGGTTTCGAGTTGCCGAACAAACCCGGGAAATCGGTGAATTTCGAAACGAAGAACGAGGCGGCACGCGATTTGCCATTCGTTTTGCAAATGAGCATTTTGACCGGCCGATTTTCATGTAGCATTACTGTCCGCGGGTAGAACAAGTCGCCTAATTATGCTCGGTGCGGTGGCGGCCGCGACAGCTGTTGGCGTTGGAGTGCAGGGGTGAGTTTTCGCAAAATATGAGAACTTTGCGCCTGACAGCGAGCGATGTTTATGGTCGAACGAATAAAAATCGAATTGTTAGTGTATACATACATAGTGCTTATTTTTAATCTTCAAATGCATTTATAATCGTCGAGGAAAGTAGAAATGTACAGAAATCTTGTTATATGTCAAGAAGAATACAGTGAATGCTCGATATATGTCAAGAACGCGCGTCTTGCCAGCGTCACGTATCGCCCAGGAGTAGTATCGTCCGCGACGTTTATCAAAACACTGTACCATATCACGATAATTTTTGCAACCCTTGGAAACCTCGACTCTTTTCTGAAAATTTTTCTTTTCTCCGACTTTGTGCTGTAGCAATTTTTTCCAGAGAGCCATTCAGTATCGATTTTTATACAAAATCCCACAACGACGTCTACCAATTTTCCCCACCGATTTCTAATTGCAAAAATCAATTTTTATAAACTCTTTCCCCCACTTTATCGTTGAGAAACTTCGGAATGGAAAATCGAATGGCGCAGCCGACTGTTTGCAGTTCCGGTTTCGATCATCGGGCCGGGTTAGGGTTAATCGGCCTAATAATTTGCATCGTTAAACGGTCCTCGGCCAACCCCACCCACGCACCGAAGTGTTAAGCTTCTCGTATTTAATTATCTATTCTAACAGGCCGCGCGCGCGCGAGCGCGAGCGCGAACGATAAACAGGCTTTTCGGTATCCGCGATCGTTGTTAACGTAATAACGATAAATCCGACGGGCCCCCGAAATCGCGGTGATCTCGATACAGTGAGATATCGGTCGAAATGTCGTGGTGAATTTTTCCTAACCCTCTGCACCCCGAGAAAATTATTTCAGTTAATTAAAATCAATTCATTGAGAAAGATGCGATAAATTAATATAAATACTTTACACAACATCGTGCATTACGAACGCGTCACTTTGTCGAACGAATATTTTTGCGATAAATATTCCGCAAAAGGTCCGGTCTTCGCGGAACACCGGATCGTGTGTGCGCACGTGTCAAACCAATGAAAATATTTAGTAAAATAATAATTGCATCTGTTGAAAACACACGTTCTATATCGCGATGTTCGAGATGCGTTTTTCGAGACCCGAAAGTTGGTCGGGTTATTTATTATCCGTGTTTGAAACTCGATTACAGTTCCATTGCGAAATCTGCTCGCCAAAATGAAAAACAGCAGATTCGGGGCGCGCGCTACGCAGTAAATTTAATCGAAATAAAATCTGTAACAAGGTAAACATCCGCGCGATCTTTATCTGCAGACGGAAAACGCACAAATGGTTTTGACGAGTTTTACGGAGAGGTCGCGGAATTATGAAATCGATCAGGGTGAATTATTTTCTGGACGGATTAGCAGTTGCTATACGACATTTCAGCTGTATGATTTTTTGAGATTTTTCTGAAGCCTCGCAAAATTGACTTAAAAATGAAAATTTAATAAAACTGTGCTGTCTTTAAATAATAATTTGGGGGGATCAAAATCCATTCTCGCGGAAGCGAAGAATGAGGGTCTCGGGTAAGGATAGAAATTATGGATATTTGTTGGAGTAACGAAAAGAACTATTTTTTTCAAGCCCCATTTCTCCCTATTCTTCGCCGTCTCGTCCGCAACTCCGGATAAAGTTTCACATTTTCTTCGAGACTACATCCCATAACGGCTCGCCGTCCAAATAGAATACCCGACAGACTACCACCAGTGACGGAAACCAAGTAAATACGGCGGCCGAAGTGTATTCAATTTGCAAATCCCTGTCGCGCCGCGTAGTTGGCAAAGTGGCAACGATGAAATTATTACGCGGGAACGAAAAAGTCGTCGATCCCCGCGTATTCCTGCGCCGTTCGACGAGCTTTTTATTCCGCCGTCGCTTCGTTTTTAACCAACTCTCATATTTCCGGTGCAAATCAATTTATTCGTCGCCCTGGAACACGTTGTATAAGTAACAAATTTCATTAGAAATGAAATCTGATGGAATACATACGTTTTATTTCGGTACGATGAGTTGTTTTCAAAGTCATCTTTTTTTTTTTAACGGGATAGTGCAAATTATTTTTGGTAACGTTGTAGAGCACGAAAGGACGAATCCAACGACACCCATGACCGTGCAATTCCGATAATTTAATCTCGAGATATTCCTGTCTGAAAGATCAAATTTTAATGCTTTCAGACACGAATATCTCAAGATTGTATAATCGGAGTGGTATAGTTATATAGGTCGTTGGAATCGTCTTTTCGTGCTCTACATGCATATCGACAGAAAACGTTAGGTTTCGACTAAAAGAAAAAATTGTATTCGAAAATATTAAATATTTCAGAATTTTTGTTTCACCTTTCAAAACGAGTGAATTATTTTGGAACGAGCTCTCATCGAAATAAATGTTTCAAGCGTACAAAAGACCATCTCCAGTAATTAAAACAAAAATGCTTTTAATCTAGATTTCCCGGAGATCGATAACCTCATGAATTTTAATCGTTACTTCTAGTTAGGCGAGCTCTCGTCCCATCGCGTCGGGAAAACGAAGAACTCGGAAGTTGATGTTTACAGACTATTTCAGCGAAGAAATGAGAAGCGTTAATGGGTATTCACGACCAAATTACACGGTCCCGCGGGTAAATTGATTTTAATTTTATCGGAACTACGCCGGGGGTAAAATCGTGCAGAGAAAAAAAACACGAACAGAATAAAATGAAGGGAGAGAGAAAAAGGGTGTGCAAGCTCGGGTCGGCGAAAAAATCGACTTCGGAAGGGACCTTCCTCGTTCTACTTATGCCGATAGCGGAATTTTTTAACCGTCGATTTTTGGGCGATCGACCACGGCCTCGAGCGCACTGTAAATATTATCGAAAGCCGATCAAACGTCATTTTTTCTCGCACCCCTCACTCGACAATGACAAGTCTGCTGCTGCAACGTGCTTAAAGGGTTCCGATCAAAAATGATCCTCCGTAATTTTTTTTCTCCGGAACCGCTAGACTTTATGCAAACAATGTTTTTGCGGATAAAAGAGCACATTTCGGAGAGCATATCATAATTTTTTTATCTCTGTAAAATTTATTTTATAATAAGTAAAATTTATAAAATTGTGAAATTTTATTAAAACGTTATTCATGTTACAATTTTCCAGAATAAAATTACCACAAACTGTATAATATATGAACTTTTAAATCATGATTTCAATAATTCTGTTTTTAAAAGATTATGCAGTAATTTTATCGGTACAAATTTATAAAAACCATGCTTCTTTCATATTGTTAACCAGTTATGACGTCATAACACCATCAAACAGGGAATCGTTGAGCAACCATGCGCGTTTAAACGCCATCAGCTTCGAACGCGAATAATTCATCATATTACCATATTGGTACGGTATTGAAAGCCATTTTGTTAATGAATTTTGGAGCAAAGGCCCATTAAAACGGCCGTATTTTGAAAAATGTGCGATCGGATAATCTCTGTTTAAAACGATCGAAATTTAATCAATTTCTTATCATCGTCTCCCTTTCGTATCATGGCGGAGCGATTCGCCATTTTGAAAGGCAATTTTATTAACAAGTTTTGAAACGGTGATAAATCGAGTTTGGAAAATATTTTATCGGCTTTGCTCTGCTTCGAACGATTACTAGCGACGTAATTCTTTGATGATGGTGAAATTCCGTTTGAATTTACGGGTTTTCCCGCCAATTTGCTCGGGGACAAATGGAGGACGATATATTCAAAATAATATAAATAAAATGTAAATTTGTATATGTTTATGAGATCTCCGAATTTGTCAAATACGGAAAATCGTGTTTATTAACAAAAATTGATTTATGCTCCTTTCTCCGCCATATTTAAAAGGAAAGAAGGCAAGAAAATGCTCTAAATTTAAAAAATAGTCGACTAAACACGTCATTTCCCATTTACTATTACAAATTTCGTAAAATACATAAATTTTATGATTCAAGACACGTTCAATGGCCATTAAACAATCCATAAAATTTATTTATACTATCCAATTAATTTCTTCTGTCCGTTTTCACTGGCCAAATAAAATACGTGAATTTTTTGGACAAAATGGAGAATAATTTTAATCTAATTCAACAAAGGGAAGATTAATTGTGAAACTATGCGTTTTGAGTAATAAAAAAAGTATGGTTCCGGAATCGTACTGTACGTCCGGAAAAAGTCCGTTAGAGCAGAAGTCGTGCGCCAAACAAATAACGAGTTAACGTGTGCAGAGCGAACACAATAAATTTTGTAAATAAAAAGTTTGGACGGTTTTTTTCCCTGACGAAAAAGGAAGAAGCAAGAGCCGGGCTATCAATGCCTGTCAATTAAAAATTATCTGGAACAACTTTCCGCTTGGGTCCGCGACTTCCGCTTCCGCCATTGCAGTTTTCCGAAACGCGAATCCGAGAAACAGGAAAATTCGCGCTGCCAATTAACGGACAATGTTACACTTTCAACAAAAAATAACGCTTCGAAACATTTCAAATTGTTTTCTTTTTTTTATAACGTAAAAGTGTGGAATATTTATAGATTTTTTTTAATGGGAGCGTATATAAATATCTCCTTCATAATTGGTTCAGTGGAAAAACATATTCAAGACGAATTTGCACTATTTCAAGAGAGTACAATAGTGGAGCAGAATTTTTCTGTTATTTCTTTACAAAATTTTTTCGATGGGATCGTGTAAATTCTTCTTGATAATTTTATAGAGCATAAAAATACGAATCCAAAGAGTACCATGAGCATACCTTTCTGATCATTCAATCTCAAAATATTTGTGTCTGAAAGATCAAATTTTTAGTGCTTTCAGACACGAATATCTCGAGATTGAATGATCAGAAAGGTATGATTATGGTACTCGTTGGATTCGTCTGTTCATGCACTGCAAGAATATCGACAGAAAACAGTAAATTTTAATTTATTTATTTAAAGTCGTGCCAGCGTTTATGCTATTAGCGACCAGCTTAAATTGTAATCATTTAATTCGACCATGTCATCTATTTATATTCTTTTTCAGTGAAGAATCTATTGTTAACAGAATCATTAAAAAGATTTCTGCAATTTTCGAAAAAAATGAACAAGCATAAATTGTTGAAGCAGGCGCATTATTGTTCGCTCGGTATTTTAGCAATCTGTTCTGGGAAATTTGTAGATACATAGAAATCTCTTTTGCTTCTCTAGAAAGTCCTTTTCCCCTGTCAGTTACAAAAAGGTCATATTTCAGCGCGCATGAAAGTCGCAGCAGGTTTTACAGACTGCCATAAATGAGATATAGGCGACAATAAAATTTAGATACGTCTTTATAGCTGTTCGATGATATTTCTTCGGCTGGAGGAACAAGGCGCCTCGACGTCCTGGCTTTTCCGATGGCGTCAGGTGCATACGAAATCTATTTCGAGCGCATAGATGCAGTCGGGCTCTTGAACATTGTTTGCTTCGATCGATTTTGTCCTTTAAGGGGGGTCCTCTAACCTTGAACGAACTCATGTTTCTTCTATTCTCCAATTCTACTCTCATTGAAAATAGAAATTTTGTTTTCGAAAATTCATTTTCAAAATTCTGATGACTTCGAAGCACTTGGACAATAAGAGACCTGGTACGGGTCACTCGTGACCCACAAAAAATTATTGCCAGGAAGGTCTGGTTAATCCTTGCCTCGTCCAGTCTGAATTGTACCACCATGTCTTCCAAAGCTTATCATAGTACATTGTAGCTTAGCACAGTGCTGTCCTATTTAACTGTCGCATAATAGTCCCGCTTAGTTCAGCACAGTCTTGCGTCACCCAATTTCAATTGTCCCACTGAAATTGACACAACCTCTTCTGGCTCAACCTAGTACATCACAGCTCGTCATAGCACATTATAGTTTAGCTAAGCATAGTGCTATTTCATTGAACTGATCCATAAGCCTTAGCTCGGCACAGACTGGTCTTATTTTAATCGTTCCATTCTATCGAGTTGATGCATAAGCAGTTCGAATTAAATCCACGCATAACAGTTTCCCACGTTAGGGTGGCACATCATAGCGCAGCGTTCTGTTGTACCATTTAACTGTCACACCGTAGTCCCACTTAGCCAAGCAGAATCGTGCCGCGCTCAATCGTCCCGTTCAATATAATTGACACGTAGCAGCCTCACCTAGGTCAACGTAGCACGTCATATCTGACCTATCCTCTCAATCAAACCGTCCTGAATTCTACAATCTGAAGTGCGTCCGAAGTGACTCGAAGACAACCCTTCTGTTCGAACGCACTCGACTAGCCATCGCCAGCGGTCACACGGCAAGCAGGACAACCAAGCAACCAAGCAGGAAGCAAGTCACAGCAGGCGGGGCCAGCGCTCGTTAGCGCCGGTAATTGTCACTTGTTAGGTGGCAGGTTGTCCTCTGGCCGGTAATCCCCAGTTTTGCGTCAACTACCCGCCGGTTCGCCACTCGAAAGGAGCCCGCGGCGCCGAGACAGAGAGCTTTTTCAAAAGCGCTTCACCGGCCGAAACCTCGACCGAAAGCCTCTTGTTGACAAGTCCTTCTATTTACCCTCCCACACGCCCCCGCACCCCCTCTTTTTGCTATTCTTTCCGCCGTCGTGCACCCGGCATCCCCCTTTCGCTCTTTCAAGCTGTCCAACCTCGGATCTCTCCCTGAGATCGACTCGAGGTGGTCAATCGAGGGTGGAAAGTCGCGCTGTTCCACTTTTCTCCTTTTTTTTTTTTTTCCTCCAGAGGAAATTCTCGCGAAAATTGCAAGAACTCCGCCACTCGGGTCGGCACAACCCCATTTTCAGCGATTTTTGACAATAGAACCGGCGAGCGTTGGTAATTGTTGGAAGTAAGGTGTTTCCGAGCCGTACTCGCAGTTGGCGATTAGATTTTTAGTGGCACCGTACGAGAACGGTATTTCTTGTCCACTCGACGAGTATTAATTAATAATATTATTTGCAGCGTTGCCGGTAGGCCGAGACAGACTGTTGTGCGACAATTCGATGGAATAGCGATACGCTTAGTCAAGTTAAGATGCGATGCGATGAGCTATGTTGAGCTAGGAGAGGTTATTGTGTGTCAGTACGATTGGGCGGGACAATTGAAACTGAGTAAGGGAAGAGAGCACTAGGCTAAGAGGGACTATGGTGCGACTGTTACACGGGACGGCGTTATTACTTGCTGTGCTATACCAGGCTGAGGAGAGGGTGCTGTGCATCAATAGAGTAGGATAGAACTGTCTTTTAGTCTACCATAGTGCTGTTCTATTGAAATGATGGATGAAAGTATGTCTTAACATAGTATAATTCTAGTATAGCATAGTAGTAAATCTATGGAATTGATGTGCATCAGTGTGTCTCAGATTAGCATAGTCTCAGCTTGTCATAGTTTCAGCTCAGCATAGCCTTAGCTTATCACAGTTTCAGCTTAGGACAGTCTTAGATTAGCATAGTCTCAGCTCAGCATAGTCTCAGCACATCATAGTCTCAGCACATCATAGTCTCAGCACAGCATAGTCTCAGCACAGCATACTCTCAGCATACCATAATCTCGATTCAGCATAGTCTCAGCTCAGCATAGTCTCAACTCAGCACAGTCTCAGGTCAGCATAGTCTCCTCTCAGAATAGCCTCAGATCAGTATGTTTACATTTTATCATAGCCTCAGCATATCATAGTCTCAGCCTATCATAGTCTCAGCCTATCATAGTCTCAGCGTATCATAGTCTCAGCATATCATAGTCTCAGAGTATCATAGTCTCAGAGTATCATAGTCTTAGCTTATCATAGTCTCAGCCTATCATAGTCTCAGCATATCATATTCTCAGCATCTCATAGTCTCAGCTTATCATAGCCTCAGCTCATCATAGCCTCAGCTCATCATAGCCTCAGCTTATCATAGTCTCAGCGTATCATAGTCTCAGAATGCATAAAATGCTGCTTTATCAGAGTGCAGCATAGCATAGCATAGCCTGGCAAACAAATGTTTACGTGTATTGTCCGTTTCAATAAATTCAATAATTAATATTTCTACAGATTCTGCAAACTTCTTCATGCAGCACAATTCAAGGATTTTCATTGAATTTTTAAGTACCGTTTAACGACATTTCGAAATAAACTTTTTCGCCCATCGTTTCATAAATTGATCGAAAGGGTTTTTAATAAATTGAGAACGAAAAATTCACGGTACCTCGAACCGTGGGAAACGGAGGAATAACTTCAATGTTTCGGATTCAATGTAGAGTAAAGGTTCATGCAGTCACGTAGCCTTCGCTGAAGTGAGTGATTTTCGTTCGGAAAGTTTTTCAAACTTGAGCGCGTATCAAAAGTTCTAACAGCTTTCACTGTATTGAATTTCTTTTGTTCGGATATTATAAAAGCGCTGTTCACATCGCGAACTTTTCGAAAAATCATTCCGACACCATTAATAGGTACGCGGATATATCGATTCGGTCGTGGCGACAGCATTATTATTATCCGACCATTTATGCAAATGGGGTTCGTTGTAAATACTAAATGATTCAACCATTCGTATAGATTTTCAACTCGTTCGATACGAGGACGTTAGAATGCTTGAAGGAAATTTATTTTTGCAAGGTGACTACTGTCACGAGATGCCATGAGTTTATACACACGTATAATAACAAAAGGAAGAGGAACTGTGGAAGAAGATGTTTTGGCAGAAACTCTCACAAACTCCCCGAAGCTATAGCTGTGCTAAATCTTTCGTATAACAGTTAAGAATAAATAAGTTGCATAGAAACAGACATCCCTGAAGAACTAGGATAGAAAGTTTAAGAAATTTCGTATGAAAAAGGAAGTAGCAGATGCTCATACTTTAAGACAAGCTTTGCCAGGCATCCTTACCGATGACCTAATTCCGTCATTTTTCCGACACAACAACATAACTCTAACGAAACTATTACCAACATATTCGTGACATTTTTCTGATTAAAACGAGTACCAACACGCCATAGTTCGGAGCACATTTTCCTGCTCAATTAACGAATTTAGTAACACTGAACATGGTGGAACCCGAGCGTTCGGTTAGTAGAGATTCCACTTAATCGTGGATTACTCAGGCAAATATGATGCAAACTGTATCGTGTTTGGACTCATTCTAACCAGAAAAGTGTCACGCATATGCTAGTAAAAGTGTCACAAACAAAAAAGTTATATCACTTTTTATCGTTCAATGTTAACAGGAATAGATCAAGAAACAGTGTCTGTACACGATATGAGTGACATTTAGGTCCTGAAGTTTCCGAGTACACCGATACTGGTATAATTCCGACACGTGGGCGTAGATGACACGTCGGTCGACGTGTTAAGGAGTTCATTAGGCCAGGCAGACTCGTTTTGCGCCGCGGACTCTCCGGGGCATTCGACTTATGGGATTATTATGAGAACCTATCAACGCGGTTCTGGAGTATAGAACAGCTAGAAACTTTGGGAGGACAAGGGTGGCTTCCGAGACGATCCAAACAATGAACCCCCGGCACCGGGTTCGAGTTGCCGAAGGTGACTCTTGTTTGCCGGAACCCGAGCAGGCTCGAGTTTCAAGCCGCTCGCACTTCCGGCCCGAGTTTTGGCCCGAAAACGCTCGAAGACCCATCGCCTGGATTCGAACGCTCGTTGACGGCCTCTCTGGCCTTGGCCTTTATCAACGACGAGTGTGCTCTCGAGGCTTGTGTTCCTCCATTGTGCCCTCTTCATCTTTAACTCTTCACCATCTCCCTCTTTCGCATGCATTTGGCTCTCCGTTGGTCGCAATTTTGCTGAACGCTGCGAAAAAATGCTCTGCGTCGCTTGTCCTTCGATCGAACTATGAGGTGATGACATTGGGTCAGGATTGTCTTTCTTCTTCGTGGTAGCGTTAAAAGTGGCATCTTTCGTTTTAACCGAAGAACTAAAAGTTCCCCTGAAATTTGACTTGTGTCGTTCGCAAGTACAGTGAATTCTCGATATATGTCAACAACACGGGTCTTGCCAGCGACATGTATCGTATAGGACTTATGTTTACAAGGTCTCGAGCTTCGCGATCCAGGTCTTGGCGACATATATAGAGAAATCGCTGCATATGAAATCTACTTCTAACGATTAGTTTTCGGTCTAAATGGGGCAGCTCGTTTTTTGGCATAGTGTAGAAAATTGTGTGTCGTTAGAAAGCCTGATTTATTCGTGAATTTTTGGCGCCAACTGCAAGTCGACATATAGAGCATGATTCATTGTACACGGTTAGTCGTCCACTACGATATAGCCGTGGGTTTTTATTGTTTTCGAAAAAAAGTTTTTTCGAATCGAGTGTATTGAAACGGAAGTTTTGAAACTGATTTCGAAACTGATTCCGAAACCGATGTTCTGGAAAAGTTTCTTCGAAATACACCGGCGCCAATATCCGTCGGTGGCCGAATTGCTTTGTAGCCTGGTCGATACTTCTAAAACCCGCCGTTGAATATGGTCTCTAATACAGTCTCTAGCGTTGCGAAAAATTCTAGCGTCGCCAAATAAAAGATACATTTGTTTCGAACACGCGAAATTAGGGACAGAGATTTTTTCCACTGTCTCACTCGGTGCAACGTGCAATTGATTTTATTTTAACTTTTTGAAGAGCTAAGCTGTACTTGCAAACATTTTTTTTTCGTGACTGTACTACAAAAATGAAACAACCTGTATATTGGAATTAATTATTTTCTTATATATTTTCACGATGGCCAGGAAAAATAAATTATAATCTATGTTGTATTATGGGTTGTGTTATATAGGACGTTTCATGTATGTTGGTCCACACATAATATGGAAGAACCTGTATAATTACCCGGCACCAGTAATGCCATAATTTCCTTTTTACACGTGTTCGTAAGAATCAGGAAGAATGGAGTATTATGGAAGCTGTTTCACTTAGGTTAAGTGTTTAAACATTCATGCTGAGTGGACTACAGAAATGAAAGAACCTGTACAATCATTCGTAATCGCATTTCTATAATGGCACTTTTGTAGAATTCGGGGGTTACAGTGTTTCATACTGTTCTTGCTTGAAAATTGTTTAACCACTTGATCCTAATCGCATAAATTGAATCACCCTGTACATTGCCGGTGTACAAGGCGTAATCTGCTTGATTATATTCTCTCAAGAACATTGCGTAATGTGTCGCATGACACGTCGAAATGGAAAAACGTGTACTGCAGCAATGTTGACCCCGTTAACGACATCCTCTACTTGTACAGGCGTCTGACTGTTTATGGAACTTACTACTGGGAATCGACTATTCAGGCAACCGTATTCCAGTTTCAATTAGAATTTCTTGATCCGATGCAACACGTTCCGAAGTTAGTACAATTCCTTCTAGGCGACCAGGTTGCTTGCTAAACAAACGCTATTACATTTTACATAAAAAATATCTACGCTTAAAATCCGACGATGCAACTTCTGTTTTGCAAGTCTTTCGTGGAACTTTTGTCCGACATACAAATCAATATTCAAGACAATTCCTGTTTCCATTTTCAAAGAAACAATTTTTATTTCTACTACTATGAAGTCAATTTTCATTTCTACTTCTATACAATCGAAAAGTCAATTATTATTTTCACTTTCAAAAGAGTACATTTTTATTTCTAGTTTCGAAAAGTCGATCGTTGTTTCTATTTCGAGGAAATCAATTTTTATTTTTACTTCTGACAAATACAGTTCGCTTTCGTGAAACTTGTATACATAGTGACATAGTGATATATATTGAGGTTAATTTTTTCGGATGATTAAAGAGTGGTTCAGTTTGAATAAATTAAATGAAGTAAGCGAACTGATTTTGCTTAACCGGCTCGATAAAAATTCGTGATTCGATCCGAGTAAATTTTTCCAAAATGGGTTCTGCGAACGCGAGCCCAACGGGATGCAAATTGCATATCTCATTCGTCAATCTCGCAGTGCATTCCTGCAGCAGTATTGCCTCGATGCAGCTCGGCGCAGCTCCGTCTCCTTTTTCCCTGCGGCGCGGCGGTTGGAATATTCGTCGAATTAATTAGCCACCCTGTACGTAATTACGCGTTCACCCTGATAGGGATTTACACGCGTGCTCGAGCTCTCTCGTCGTGGAAGAAGGTACGGGGGGAATGTTAGGGAACGACGAAGATCCCGGTGTAAGGACAAGAGGAACGTGAATTCGAGTGGGGTGTGATGAAAAGGGGGGAACGGGGTTTCAAGCTAGCGAGATGAAGAGAGAGAGGAGCGAGTCGTAAAGGGGGGAAAGGACAAGACCATACGGCTGGCGTGTACCAAGGATATTGGGCTATACGTCATACGTTGCATAGCTACGCGACCCCAAACGAGCTATTGTTCCTCGCGACGAAGTGTTTCTCCACCCCCGCACGCCCGTACCCCTCCCCGTAACATCCCCCTCCCTCTCCAGCATCCGAACCCCTCGACGCGAGCTATTTCGTGGCGTGTCATCCCGATAATTTTGGAAATTTCGACGGTCGACTCGTACTATGCCGTGACCAATTAATCGTACCATGGGATCCGAGATATCGGCGTTGCTTTCACGATCGCGTCCCCATCCCCCCGGAATATCTCGAGCCGTTCCGTACCGTCGCGTCGCCTTTCCTTTGTCTCCCTTCCTCGAAGATGTTCGAACGTTTCACCCTTGCTCTGGAAATTAGATTTCCATATTTTTTAGCGGGGGTGACGAGTCAATTTTTCTGTAACGTTCACTTCACTTGCAAGCCCTTAAGGGGGGTTGCGAACAATTCGTGTTTATTTTGGAAATACTATTGGAGTCAAAAGCGGTTTATTAATGGGAGGACAAATCTAAGAAATTAGACAATTTTTTAGTGGTTTTCCTATATCGAGCCCTTAAGGGGGGCTGCGAACAATTCTCCCCCACTTTGGAAATAATATTGTATTCAGAAGATTCTTATTAATAAAAGAACCAGTCTATGAAATTAGACAATTTTATCGTGGTTTTCCTATATCGAGCCCTTAAGGGGGGCTGCGAACAATTCTCCCCCACTTTGGAAATAATATTGAAGTCAGAAGATTCTTATTAATAAAAGAACGAATCTATGAAATTAGACAATTTTATCGTGGTTTTCCCATATCGAGCCCTTAAGGGGGGTTGCGAACAATCCTCCCCCACTTTGGAAATAATATTGAATTCAGAAGATTCTTATTAATAAAAGAACCAGTCTATGAAATTAGACAATTTTATCGTGGTTTTCCTATATCGAGCCCTTAAGGGGGGCTGCGAACAATTCTCCCCCACTTTGGAAATAATATTGAAGTCAGAAGATTCTTATTAATAAAAGAACCAGTCTATGAAATTAGACAATTTTATCGTGGTTTTCCTATATCGAGCCCTTAAGGGGGGAAAGAATTTTTTGAGGAATAGACATAATCTAATACTAGAATAGAATGCTAGTAAATTTTCTTTCGTTTTTTGAGTAGAACAATGGAGTTTCGATTAACGTGACAACGAGAGATAAAAAACGAGAATAAAGTAATGAGAACGATGATTTCTGATGCCACCGTCGTTGATCAGTAAATTAGGGTGATGCGCCTCTGTACAGTCTCTGTAGGCCATCAAGACGACTTGCACGGCCCGTAATATATGGTTTTGCACGGCGACTTGGTCATTTGATTGATTGCGTTTGATCGCGCAATGTCCAATAGCCTGTATCAAAGATCGCTTATCTCGGCGCTTATTGGCTATATCGTATCCGTGTATCATTATCAGTATAGGATCGGCATAAATGACTTTCCGCGTAGCGCATTGTTTGCAATATTTTTGGCATTTTCCGACATTGCTTCGAAAATTATAATTCGAAAGCCAGAAATTTCGACCGTTTATTTTTCAGAGTTTTCTAACAATTGAAAGGGCGCAGTGTTTGATTAGGCGAGATTAAATGGTTAATAGAATGTCGATTCCGTTTGCGACGCAAACGCGACTCATTCATCGTCGAACAGTGTTAATTGTTTTATCCGGTATTCGGCGTGAAACGAAGTTGACCGGTCGCGTTTTACAATGGAGACATTATTTGATCGAATTGCACAATTAATTTTGCGGTATTTGAAAACGATTAAGAATCGTATAGTTTCCAAAAATGCTTCACGATTTGCGTTACGCTGTAGATTTGCAAAACTCGTGATAAATAAATCGAGCTGTAAAATATATAGATTAAAAATCACTTTAAAATAAATACTCCCTCCGACCCTCCGACCGCGGTGCCTGGGTCTGTTCTGACCCAGAGTATCAAACTCGTCATTTCAAATTGTCCTTGTTCTCTAAAATACTGTAGAATGGTCTTAACTACAAAAACAAAAAATTGGTACGGGTCAAAATGGACCCAAAGCACCCGCCATATTCGATCCAGCGTAATACTGAGCATCGGTGAGCGGTAAAAGCGAAATGTTTTGCGCCCGGTTAGGCAGTTTCCCTAATAACGTACAAGGGTGCTGTAACGCGCAACCATGAGCGCGAACGCTTGTAAAAGAAGACGCCATTACCGAGGCAGAGGCTGGTTCAGTTAGTGCATGCGTGGTTTACCGTATGGTCGTACATCATCGGCTGGTTTGCGTCGGTTTAACCACCCTTACCGCCAGTTGCGCCGGTTATCCGAGCATGGTGAGCAAGTCAGAATGATTCAAGTGCCGTGGTCACCGCGCAGGCACACACATACACGCGCGCAGGCATACTTCTCCGCGCACGTACGCGCGCACACGACGACAGCGCTCTCTACGACGCCAGACCGGGGAAAATCGAGAACAATTCCCTTCTATCGTTGCATCTACAAAACGCTAGATTAATTTTACCTGCTGCGTCAACGTTTGTTCGCCTAACCTCCTCCGATCTTGCCCGATGCCAGTGGAAACGGTCCGAAATTGGGCGGCCATCGTTGGTGCACTTCAGTAGAAAGCGACGTACCGATCAGACATCGATGTACAGTCGAAACTGATTTTTAAGCACAGCAGTAGAAATTAACTCGGTTGCACTGTATATGATTTTTTATTAAAACATAGTCTCTCCTTTTAAGCGTTTCTTTTTCTCGTTCAAAAGACTAGGAAAAGGCTTTTTGATAATTAAATATTCTGAGTATTTACAAGGAACTATATGGGACACTTTAGTTCAGGTTCGGATAATAGAGGTTCCGCTTCAGTAGCGAATTGCACAAGCAAATACAGCGCAAACCGTATCATGCTTGTACTCATTTTAACCAGGAGAATGTCAGGAATATGTTAACAACATTTTCATAAAGATATTACTTGATTCTCTGCTTCTTGTTTTTACTTGAAGTATAGTAGTCGCAAACTTGGTAAAAACAGATATTTGAAAAGAGTTAAATGAAACACACTTTCTCTCTCATGCGATGTTTGGCGGATTTATTCAACATTTGAAAGGTTCACTGCGGTAGTTTTTAGACAGTACTGAATTTTTTAGAAGCAAAAGAGTTCGTCGTTGTCGTCGTCGACGTCTGTATATAGCATAATTATACCAGGCTGTTTTTAATCCTTAGCCTAGATATTCCTGTCATGCTTTATGCACTTTTATCTGGTCCTTCATTCTGATCGATGTCGATTTTAAAAAATCACAACTGTTAATTTAGAAACAGAAACGAACGTTACGTTTATTGATAGTCTATCGGATAGAATATGATTAATTACACTGGCCAACAAATTTGAACTTTTTCATCCGCTCGAATAAGCTGTAACAGCTTCGCCGATAAGCGAATCTTATAAATTTGAACAGAAAAGTTTAATTTTAATGCGATCGCTCGTTCACGACATCGATTGAACACGTTCGATTATTTATAACATTACGAAACATCTTGCTTTGACGATTTCTTTTATTCGATTCCTAAAAATCGTCGTCTTCCGAAATTTATTGTAAGAGAACTGGACGATGTACGCCTAAAAAACTTTTTGCAATATACTCAGCCATGATTCAACACCGTACTCAAAATTTTGCAGCTTTCTATTTTTAACGATTATTGCATAGTAAATTCTTAAAGACCTCACGTTTTCCTGCATTATGATCGAAGAGTATCTACATTGAAAGCAATTTTTCAAAATTTTTTCCAGAAAAACTAGACAACATACGGCTAAAAATCTTTCTGCAATATACTCAGCCATGATTCAACACCGTACTCAAAATTTTGCAGCTTTCTATTTTTAACGATTATTGCACAGTAAATTCCTAAAGGCGTCACGTTTTTCTGCAATGTGATCAGAGTAGTGTCTAGATTGAAAGCAATCTTTCAAAATTTATTCCAGAAAAACTAGACAACATACGGCTAAAAATCTTTCTGCAATATACTCAGCCATGATTCAACACCGCACTCAAAATTTTGCAGCTTTCTATTTTTAACGATTATTGCACAGTAAATTCCTAAAGGCGTCACGTTTTTCTGCAATGTGATCAGAGTAGTGTCTAGATTGAAAGCAATCTTTCAAAATTTATTCCAGAAAAACTAGGCAACACACGGCTAAAAAACTTTCTGCAATATATCCAGCGATGATTCAGCATCGTACTCAAAATTTTCTAGAATTTTCTATACAACGATTAGAGCACAATAAATTCCCAAAGGCAGCCGAGATCGACTATTGAGAGTCCCCATGAATGTAACCCTCTCCACATAACAACTAACCATGAAAAAAATCTATATTCCCCGACGATCTACAAAAAGCACAGAGGGTGCGAACGCGTGTTTGATCCACATCGTCCAGCAGACAGTCATTTGTCGTGGACAGAATGATTGGAGGCGAGGTCCCTCGAAAAAGACTGGGGATGTCGGTGTCGTTCCTCCTTAGCGTCTCGCGTCTATACGGTCGCGTGTACAACGGGGCGAACACAGGCGAACAGGCGACGAGACGGAGCTTTTTTACGGTGGAGCTACGTTTACGAGCTTATGGGGACGTGGATAACGGCGCAGACAGCTGCGCCGTAGTCCGGGCACGTGTCCTCAGCTGCCAGAAGTCAATTTCCTTTTCCCAGGAAAGCAGTTTCCCCGTCGGTTTCCCTCTGTTCCGACGCCTTTTTTCCGTTTCCCGATCTCCCGACACTCTATCACGTATCACCCCCCCCCCTCATCCTTCCCCCAACACCCTAATGTCGTAGGCCATCCTCTGCACACCAGGCGATCGACCCCCTTCCTCGGTGACTTCCGGTCAAGCTTTGTTGTCCTGGCAGCCGACAGAGGAGATATTGCCATCGGTCAGAGAATTGAATCCTCGAGTGGACGTAATCCTTTCTCTTATTCCCCCCTGGTGACAAGGCCGGGTGCTCGACGGCTGTTTGTAATTGCTTCGTTAAGTTAATTGTGAACGCGGCCGTCGATGCTGAGCTGCTTACACCGATATCCCCGCGATCGATCGGTGTCTGTTTTGTGAAATATCGCCCCGGCGATGCAGCAATTCGGAAATCTATCGTTTCGAGCGCCGATTTTGATTTTTGGAACGGTGCGGTATAATTACAGGGGAGCAGAATTTGAATTTAGTACGTTTTCCCGCCGTTGGGAAAATGGAGAAGAGTAAATCTGACATAGGTTCTCTGCAGGAATTTATAGTGCGACAATTGTTGAACGTACAAGAATAGACAATTTTGTGCACAGTGTTGAATCATGGCTGAACATACTGGAAAAAGTTTCGTGCCCGTAGAACGTTTAGTTGTTCCGCGATAAATTGTTGAAGGTGATCATTTTTAAGAACCAAGTCAATGCAGCCAAGCAATGAGAAAAATTGTCGGAATTTCGGGATTGCCAAAATGGCTACAGGATCAGGAGCAGCGTCTTGTTTCCCCGACGGACATGGCCATAGCCCGGCTACGTTTGATTTATCGCGAAATTTCCCCTGGCCTCTCATGGGGAATACAGCGGGACGACGCCGTACGGATATGCGCGTGCGGAGTCCTAATAATCTAATACGCCGCGACCTGAGCGCAATTTCATGCTTTCTCGGGCATGCGGTGCACCCTGCTCCGCCCAACCCCCCATATCTGCTCGATACCCCCTTACCGTCGCGATCAAACGTTCTTCCCACCCCCTTCTGACCCTCCGCCTTTCCTGCCGCGCGTTCTCGATCTCCGTTTCGTCCCCGTTCGCCTGCTTAGCCATCCCCTAAATGGAATATACTGGCCGATTCCCGAAGCCTGCAACCATAACTCCGGACGAATTTACAAAAGTCAATTTCGGACGGTGGATGCTAGAGACCCACCTGGGACCCCCTTTTAGAGCACTTTGTAACGCTTTTCATTCACTTTCCTGCAATTTTCAACATCAAGAAGTTAATGATGAATGGGCCACGGGGGCAGCAAGACAAGCATAAGTTTCGTGTTCAGTGAGAAAGTTCATTAATATAGAGTTTTTCTCGATATTTCTCGATATTTTTGACATAACTTTTTTGTTTTTAATTATTTGTTTATGAAACCTTCACTGGCAGAAGCGTGACGATTTTCCGAGTAGAACGATACCCAACGCGATACCATTCGGTTCGTACGTGCCCGAGTAATTCACGATTAAGTGGACCCTCTCCTATCCGAACGCTCGCGCTCCAATACAAAATTCGTGAATTGAGCAGGCAAATGAGCTGCGAACTATGTCATGTGGGTACTCGTTTTAATCGGCAAGATGTTCCCAGTACGACGGTATCATTTTCGCAAAGAATTAATCGCTTGACCTCTCAGCTGCTTTTCATTATTTATCCCAAATCCTCTGCCCCTCTGCAGTCAGCAAGCTGTATCTTCGAAGTAACCTCACTTGAAGTTTTCTAAAGCCAAGCGGAGCCAATTCTCGACTCCATCGGCGACCCTCCGTCAAGAATCCTCTTCTGAAATCACGAACCCAATTTGTCAAGCCACTCTCGCCGCACAACCGTGTCCAAAACGGTGACTCTAACAAGCGTTTAACTCGGAACGATGCCGGATCGTGACGAACGGTTTTGTATCCGCGAAATCGTCGGATCCCTTATCCTTTTCATCGGATGTAGTTTAGGACGCTCGGTATAAAACAGCGAACGGCTCTGTCGCGTTTAACGATCGCCCGCTTCCTATGATCGGCTTTATGCACTTTGCACCGGCGCGGCGGTACACGTATGCAGCCGTTGCACAGGTATTGCATCGCATATTCTGTTCCGTCGATCGGCTCCCAATCTGCACCGGCCGATCATCGAAAGATTCGATTTCCTGGCGGCTTTGATCGCGGACGGGCAAAATCGGATTTAAGGACTACTTATCCCCGAAGGACTCCTTACCAGGACGCAGTCTGGGGGATAAGACGTCCGACGATTCTTACAGGAGGCATTATGTTCGTCGATATATATATATATCGTGTCCTCTTGTCGGTAAATTTGTAAGGACGCGTAATCCCTCGTGCACGGGAGGACATCGTTCTACAGATCCGCTGGGTTTTTCGCGAATTTCACGTAATTTGATCGGGATCTTTCCCTCTTTGGAGGAGATCCTCCACAAAGGGACCACCCAGCATCTGGCTGTGAAGAAATGCAGAAGACGCTTACGTGAATGCGCTTGAATTTTTAAACTGAGAAGCTCGTTTAGGCTCAACTTCCACGTTTAACCCTTGGAGGTTCGCAACATCGGGATATAACCCTATCAGTGGTACATCGGTTTTTGTTTATAATAACTTTTACGCAAAATATTTCCCCCATTGTTGAAATTACATATACACGTATTTATACACCCAAAGGGTCAAGAAAAAGCGAGCATAACTCTGAGAAAACGTCGAAAAAATTGTTTTTTATTTTTTTTAACTACGATTCACCAGTCGGAAAATTTTGAAAAAATATTAGAATAATGCTTATGACAGTATCTTATTGCCGAATTAATTCCGTTGGGGTCACTCTTTGACTTCTATATGCACTTCTTCATTTTTTTTCGATTTTTCTCGTGTTTTTCATTTTTCACAACCAGAGCTTGCAGCGGAAAAATCGGAAAAAATTCTGTAATGTGTGGCTCGGTACCCGAAACGAGTCAGATTTTTTTCATAATTTTTATTCGTGATGATATGTGAAAAATGGGGTAGAAACTGGTTTTCCGATTTTTTCCTGTAACCACCCTTAGTAGTGAGGTATCGAGCTGAAACTTGGCAGACAGATTTCTTTTTTGATAGGCTATCGCATGATCCGGGTCCGATTAAAATCTGCAGGGTAGCAATTTTCCCTGGTTCCCGGACAACCTCGCACGACCCTGCAGGACCGAAGTTTCGAACACTTCATAACTTTCTCGCGATCCATACCAGCCCACAGCTACCAAATATTTTATTATTCATTGTATTCACGTTCTACAGAAAAAGAAATGGAAGACTGGTTGCTCCTCTATTGTTCTATGATTGATACTTCAGCATTTCTCTTGAGCTACGCTTGTCGGCTATAGTGATGCGGTGCATGGAAGCTCGAACATCCATTCGTAACCTTTTCATTGAAAAACGCCAGGTCCATTCTTCATCGGACAAGTTACCTTTGTTTTTCGACAAAGAAGAGAGCTGGACGCCTCATAGTCATAATTACTGTCCACCGCAGTGTTCGCCGTAGGCCTGAAACGGTGGTAGTGGGGTGGACATCTATTATGACAGCGAGGGATTTTCAAATTCTTCTTTCCGAAAAATAAATATTAAATATTCTTGCCCATATTCCGCGAATTTCTCTGCAATATTTTTACTTGTTAATTGAAAAATTAAATTTGTCATTGGCTGATGAGCAGAACATAACCTAACACTTGACTGAAGTTCAAGGTCATTCGGTGTGTAAAGAAAATAATTATAGAACGAGGCATTTTTCCCTCGGTTCAAAGAAATTGTTACGATTCTTGTTCTAGCTTCTCAAAGACTCCATGTGACCAAAAATGGCCACCAAAACTCCACTGCCATAAAAGAAAAAAAAGCATTTCTAGAATTTACCGAAGCATCTGGAGAACTTCCGGTCATCGAAGTTCGATAATTTAACGCGATTCTCCTATCTGCCACGAATCTAGGGGAAAAACGAGAGACGATAAGTCCCGGTAATAAATTGGCCCTCAGGGGCCACCGAGTGGAAAGTAAGGAGCACAGGTAAGTAAAGCTACGGTAACTGCCTTAACGACCGTGTCACCCTATATCGCCTTTAATTACACAGTTCTGACCCTTCGCCAACGATCCCTTCGCGAAGTTCGCCCTTCCGAACTTGAAGTGGCGGGGCTCGTGTTCTCGAGCAGCATTGCCCCACGGAGCTCTGTGCGTGCCCTCTTACATTTGCCCTTGCCAAATAATCCTTCGCAGATTAGTTTCACATCCCTCACAGTGTCAAGATACCTGGAAATTTTGCTTACCGTGCGTAATCGCGAGATGTTGGCCCTCGGAGCCTGAGGGTTGCCCCTGGGGGCCAAAAGTTCGGGGCTAATGATGTTATAGAGTGTCTGCAGGTTCTCCGTTGGTTTGGTAAAGTGTAGGATGCGTAGGATGGTATTTATTCTGATCTATTTTTGGATATAGAGTATGCCGATGAGTTTGACGGAGCCAGGGAAGTGCCCCATGGGGCATTCTTGCTACCAGAAGCTTATTAATAGACTTTCAACTAACTTTTCTCGCTAAAATATAAACTGATTTTCGACTCGATATAATTTTCAACTTATCGTGTAGTTTTAGATAATAGTTTTACTGTAATATTAAATTTAGGCCAACCCTAACCTCTGCACGGCAACCTGATCTATACACAAGTAATCCTAACCTCAATTCCAGCCTCTATGTGTAATCCTAGCTTCTATACCTAATCCCGGACCCTATACTTAATCCTGGCTCCTCTATAATCCTAACCTCAACATAAACGTGACCATAATACAATTCTGTGGTTAATATGTAGTCTTAAACTAAACATAAAATTGAAGCTAGAGCAATTCTAGACTGAATGAAGTCCTATATTTAGCGCGATACCGTTAGTTTAATACATCTTATCATAAAAGGTAAACAAGTGGCAAACTCTTCCACGGGATTTTATCTCATGAGACGTTAAGGGGGGAAGGTAAATAAAATACGAGGAACGACAATGTGGAAGTGTTCCGCCTCTGTAAGAATAGTCTACACGGAAAACACGAGCTCTCTCTCCACAAGAATAGTCTGTACTCCCATAAGAGTACACTCTGCGCTCTAAAGGGGGCCTCCAAACATAGTAAAAAAACCCCGTACAAATTGAAAACAGCAGAGAAACGAGATTCAAAAAAGTGCATAGGCTAAAAAAATTCCTAGAAGATAAAATGAAACAAAAGTCGATTGTGAAACGTCACAATGGGCCGCTAAGGGGGGGGGGGGGGAAGTTGCAGAAAGTACAAGTCGGCGAGGCTACAACGATTCCTGGAGGCAGAAATGCAGCAAAAAGCGATAAAACTCTGCAGCCAGTTCATTTTGTCCCGCGCGACGTTACGGGGGGGAATGTGGTACGAGTCGCGAGAAGAGGGGCGATGCGTAGGAGGAAGAGTAGCATGTCCAAGCATCCATGAAATGGAAAACTAAGCCCGAGGTTGGCGAATCAGTGAAAATGAAGACGGTCAGAGCCGCGAGAGATATGGTCGCGCGCTCGGGTCTGAAAGGAAGAAGGAAAGGGTGAATATCCCGAATGCAGAGTGGGTAGGCGAGCCAGCTCGGCGTAGTCGCGCACCTAATTGCCAGTGCGCGCCTCGAGACACCGTAGATCGCACGAGCGATTTCCAATTAGCGATGTGACTGATATACCCGGGTTCAAGGAAACGGGAAAGGGGTCGTGCCTGTTCCCCTCTGCGCCTTCCTCTCCTCTCTCTCTCTCGCAGCCCCTCTCTCACTCTCTCTCGCTCTGCTCTCTCGTTCCCAGCAGAGGCTCGTGTCTCTCGCGAGCGCAGGTGGCGCGACGTCTGTCAAGAACAAGAGCGACTGAGAAATACCCCGCTCGGGGATGGATACTGATTAATTGCACCGACTACCTATACGTCCGACCTTCATTATTAACCGACGAGGGCGTTGAAGAGCGACGCTAATTCCTCCAGCGCCACTTAACGAGCGCGATAGGCCCGCGAGGATGAAAAATTAAGAAGTCGATGCTGATCTGTTGATGCTGTGGCAATTGGGTAAAGGGTTTGTGGTTAGAGGGTCCTTTTGAATCGAAAAATTACGAACTGGATAGTGTGAATGTGGCGAAACCCCCCGTTAAAGCGCAGAGTGCTCTCATGGGGGCGCAACAGTATTTTTGTGGAGAAAAGATTTTTTTCTTTAGAGAAGCGAAATTCTTCCTCTCCGTGCTTCCTTGCACTTTCTGCACCGTCCCCCCTTAGCGTCTCGTGGGGCCAAATGACAGATTAATTTCTGGTTTGACTTTATACAGTTTTCAATTCGTATGAGTTGGTTACTTGATCATGTTTAGCTCTCTTTGGAGCCCCCTGTAGGGAACAATGAGGCCCTTATGGGGGCACAGAGTGTCCCTCCACAGAGTGGAGAAGAAACTTGTGTTTTCATGTAGAGTATATTTAGGAAGGCGAAACTTTTCCTTCCCCGTGTTTTCTTGCACTTTCTACACCTTCCCCCCTTAGCGTCTCGCGAGGCCGAATGACAGATTAATTTGCCGTTGGACTTTCTACAGTTTTCAATTCGTATGTGTTGGTCACTTGATCATGTTTAGCTCTCTTTGGAGTCCCCTTTAGGGAACAAAGAGGCCCTTATGGGCGCACAGAGTGTTCTTGTGGAGAAGAAACTTGTGTTTCCATGTAGAGTATCTTTAGAAAGACGAAACTTTTCCTTCCCTGTGCTTTTTTGCATTTTCGACACCTTCCCTCCTTAGCGTCTCGTGGGGCCAAATGATAGATTAATTTGCCGTTGGACTTTCTACAGTTTTGAATTCGTATGTGTTGGTCACTTGATCATGTTTAGCTCTCTTTGGAGTCCCCTTTAGGGAACAAAGAGGCCCTTATGGGGGCACAGAGAGTTCTTGTGGAGAAGAAACTTGTGTTTCCATGTAGAGTATCTTTAGGAAGGCGAAACTTTTCCTTCCCTGTGTTTTCTTGCACTTTCTACACCTTCCCTCCTTAGCGTCTCGTGGGGCCAAATGACAGATTAATTTCTGGTTTGACTTTATACAGTTTTCAATTCGTATGAGTTGGTCACTTAATCATGTTTAACTCTCTTCGAACCCCCTTTAGGTGACAGTGCGCTCTTACGGGGGTACATAGTATTTTTGTCTGGCGGAAATCTGCATTTTTCTATATGGGAGTATATTTATCCATTCAACGAAATGATCACCATTAGCAATAGTAAGTTGCGACCTCTCGAAATTCGCAGACAGTTCCCAGGGATTTTTGACAGTGTCCCAGGGTCGTGCGATGAATTAACGATAATTAATATCGCGGGTGACGGGACGGGGGCGCGTGGCAACTGCCAGATATTGACAGGCCGGGATAATGAGGAACTATAGACGTCAGAAGTCGGCCGTAATTGCGCGAAACCGTGTTTCTCCTTTTCTTCCCCGGCGAATTGGCGAAGTTAATTCCTCGTTATTTCGCTACCTCTGGCGACGATTAACGAGGACGCCCGGTTATCCCTTCGCGCGCGAAAATCGCTCCGGGCCGATGATTAGTTCGAGAATACCTCCTGGACCCGTCGTCGATAGATTAATTTCGGAACGTATATCCGGCTGGCCTGCAGATAAAACTTCCCCTTCGTCGCGTCCCTTGACGAGCTGCTCGAAAAATCTGTTAATTACTGTCTGGTCCTCCGAAGAAGACACTCGAAGACACGCAGTCGTAATAGCTGTCCGTGCGCTCTGTATACTGCAAGCCTGAAGTGATAGGAGTGGGGTGGACATCGATTATGACTGCGAGCGTTCATCGAGCTCAAGGAGCTATAACTTTTTTAAAAATTGATTTTTTCGAAATCGGTTTGGCCATGGGCTAGCTTATTTTGTCTAGTTTCAAAATTAAAAAACTGTGGATTGGATAAAATCTGACAGCGATATAAATTGGATAACACAAACAGTGTTTTGTGGACACGCTTTCAGGAAAATGGCTGCCACGTCCTACTAGTTGAATATACCTACCTCAAATTTTAAACAAAGACTATTTAAACATCATAGACGAAAATGTATATATTGATTTCCCGAAGAAACACAATTTTACGTATTAAAGAAATTGTTAAATTTCTCTTACCTTCCAACCCCCTCTAAAGGTACGTCACCTATTGGGGTTGGGAAAAATGGCTGCCACGTCCTTCTCGCTCAGCATATCGATCTCAAATTTTAAACAAATACTATTCAAACATCGCAGAACGGGATGTATATACTGATTTTTCAAAGAATCATAATTTTATCTATTAGAAAAATTGATGAATTCGCCGCATGTTATATATGTTTCCACATATTGACGAGGAAATTATGGTTTTTTGCAGGATGGTCCGCATGATCGGCGACGAGTTCCTGACAGAGGAGAGGGACCGGAAGTACTATGCCGATCACTACACTTGTTGCCCGCCGCCACTCTTCATCATCCTCATCACCCTCGTGGAGGTCAGTGGAAAAAACCGTGTTCGCCTTTTGCAACGCGACCCGTAAAGGCCCGCATATAATTCGTAATTCACAAGCTTTGATCCCGCGCCGTGCGATCAATTTTTCATGGATCTACACGTACACGTGCGCATACACACGTGCGAGAGGAACACGCGTGTTCTCGGCCAGGGTCGCGAAAATGGGGGCGACCCGGGGGGGGGGGGGTATTTATTAAAAATCCCTTTGACACGGGCCGGGTCGAATACCGGTCCGTGTTGCTTTCTACCTTGTTTAGGCCGTGGCCACACGATCCCTTTTTCTGGGGAACGTTTTTGCAACGTTTTTCACCGAATGCGTAAAACAGTAGAGCAATTTAAAAAATCGGTTCAGTTTTTCAAACGAACTTCTAGTGGATTTTATTTTATTTATTTTTGTATTTTCGACGTTTTAGGAAATATCTCTGCGTTTAAACATAAACCGAACAAACTCAACTTTATTCGATAATATTC
Organism: Halictus rubicundus; assembly: GCF_050948215.1. Lineage (NCBI taxonomy): Eukaryota > Metazoa > Arthropoda > Insecta > Hymenoptera > Halictidae > Halictus > Halictus rubicundus. The sequence goes on along the minus strand of NC_135159.1, from coordinate 10,447,836 downwards.
GTTTTTATCAATTTACACTTCAAAATTGCAAATATCATAAAAGCGTCAAGATCAACAATTTATTTTCACCGAAAAATTAACGGTACCTTTGATTTTCGTTCTACATAAAAATTTTGTTATAAATATTTTAAATTATTGAACAATATTGAGACGTATTGTTCGTACACGTCCAGTGATTCTACCTTCGAAAGAACATTGTTCTATCGGTCTCCAAGTAGACTGCAAATCGTATGAAATGTGCCGGGTCCGGGAATCTTGAACTGTTTATAGAGTGCGCAGAATGTTTTCTCGTTTAGCGTGTTTTCTTTTGCATTCCCGATGCAGCACAAACGAAAGACGCCATTTCTGTATCGCCTGTGTAGTTAGGAAAAACGTTCCTCTGTTATGGACGACTAAAACAACATCGGCGAATGTGATGGCAGTCGCGATGTTTGCAAAAATCAATTTTATACCTGTCATTCTTAATATCCCATTCGTGTTAACCGAGAGGAGTTATTAATTGCTAGAAAATATAACAATTGAGTGATTCTGGTTTAACGTATTCAGCACAATTGTTAAACAAACACTGTTTGAAGGTCGTAGAATATGTATATGTTAATTTTTTAATGACACATAATTTTATATGTTGAAAAAATTGTTGAATTTTCCTCGTTTTACAACCTTCTTCGAAGGTACACATGGCACGCGGAACGGCTTTTTTAAAAATTGATTTTTCCGAAATTGGTTTGGCTATGGGCTGGCTTATTTTGTCTAGTTTCGTGAAAAATTAAGAAAATGTGGATTGGATAAAATCTGACAGAGATATAAATTAATTAACACAAACGGTGTTTTCTAGACACGCCTTCGGGAAAATGGCTGCCATGTCCCAATAGTTTAACATACCTACTTCAAATTTTAAACAAAGACTACTTAAACATCACAGAATAATATGTATATGTTGATTTTTCGAAAAAACACAATTTTACATATTTAAAAAATTGTTGAATTTCTTCAACTTTTCAACCCCCTCCAAAGGTACGTAACCTATTGGGGTTGGGAAAAATGGCTGCCACGTCCTTTTGGTTGAACGTGATCACCTCAAATTTTGAACAAATACTATTTAAACATCATAGAATAGGATGCGTGTGCTAATTTTTGAATCAAACATATTTTCATATCTTTAAAAAATTGTTAAATTTCTAGGGACCAGTTGGCGACCATTATATCTCATTGAAAGCAAACTGTGCCTTTTTATAAACGCAATGACACGTTCGTTACAAAGACGAGGGCCTAATTTCGCACGTCCACAGCCTAAAATTTCAAAGTCGTCCGCTTCGCAGACCTTTTGAAGGCGAGAACTATCCAGCTTTTTGTTTTCCACCCCCCGTTGTCGTCCGTTTAACCGCGTTATTAAATTTCCGCGTGTGAATTTGTTTTCACTCGGTCGCGCGCACTGGAATCCGTTGTGTAAAGTGTGCCCGTTAATTCTCGTTTACATTGTGCGGCCCCCCGGCTCTAGAAAGTCCCGCAAACGGTCGACTTTATGGGGAAAAGTGTAAAATACCGGGGAACTTTCTGTAAAATTGGAGTAACACGCATTACGGTAAAGCATAGTATCCGACTTCATCTTAAATTATCCCGCCTGCTACCACTACTGTACGGAATTGTCGCGATTTAGCTGGAAAACAAACCACCATAATTATACATTCCATTCAATTCCATCCTTTTCGACTCGTTCAATATTGTTTATTTTGTTCAATCATTATCTTGTAAATCAATTTGGTAGTGCACTTTGAAACTTTTCCTTCTTGTTCATTCTTACCCATCACTACCTTGTTCATCTGAAAATTAAATACCACTCGTATCAGTATTAGTACTACTCGCAGAAGTATTATTATATCTCACAATTTTTCATTCTTGTTCAGTCTTACCCATCACTACTTTCAGAAGTATTATTATATTATTTCACAAATCTTCTTTCTTGTGCATTCTTACCCATCACTACCACATTTGTCTCGTGTAAATATTAAGAACTTCTTTTACACGTTATTGTAAAACATTGAACGTTCCTTCAATGGTAAAAAATTAATTTTCAATAGTAAACGATCATTATAAAAATTCCCACTATTGTGGAATGAATTATTTTGCAGTGTTTATCCATTCAACTTCGTAGGAGACGGTAAAGTAGCCGGAGCACGGAATAACATTTGCGTAATTAACAAATAAAGGACCGAATGATTAATTCAGACTGTGGTACAGTACATTCGTAGTAAAATGTTACATCAACGTGATTAAAAACGGAACAGCAAGTACTGGTTAATCGGGATCTGTCTTTCGTCTTAATACTCGCAGCGCGTCGTCAAAGAGGCTAACGATGATGGCGCCATGCTGGCCACAATGTACCGCTTGTCAACCGACTTTCCTCATTATTTTTCCGACTTTCGTGAAAGCCGTCGCCTAATGTAATTATCCTTTGCGACCAGAGTGGCCTGTTCCACGGAAAAATCCACGTGTGTCGACCGTGTGTCCCTTTGATGTCGACCGCGGAGGTGTCCGCCATGATTAATCAATTTTTAACGAATCCAATTCGACCCCCGAAGAATTTCCATAGTTAGAAAATTCTCCGTACCCGACTCTATCGTTCTACCACCGTCAATTTCTGTTCACAATAATTTACACCATAATAAAAATAAAATATTATTAATTTCTATTAGTACGTACAAACAGTTTCTTTTTGTATTTCAAAAATTTCAACGCGGCTTGAACAGTTTTTCTTAGAAATTGGAAGACTTTGGGCCACTCTGATTTTATTTTCTTAATTAAAAAAAACCGGGGTCCATTTTGCGACTTTTTTCGAAAATTGTCTTGTCGACGAGCGTCTTGCCAGCTTAAAAAATGATTTAAACAGGTTCAGAACTACATAAAATTATTGAAAAAAAAAATATAATTTTATTAGGGATAGTCTACAGAATAATTTCCCGTAAAAAACAGTCGCGTAACATTTACAGTTCGAGCGCAAAAAATGTTCAAAGTTGAACAAGCCAGGTCGTCCGGACTGAATTAATTGGAGACCGTAAATTCTCGAGAAAAACGATTTTTTAATCAACGTACAATAACAACACATTCGAAAACAAAGAGTTGGTAAATTTTCTTGCAATGTTGAAGTAAATGTTGCATACATTTTTCCAACATTTCTCGCGTAGATTTTGATTTTGGTGATTACTTCGGAGTTGCAAAATTCCCAGGCAAACACGCACGTGCAGATTTCGATACGGAACCGGAAGTGAGGATCAAAGAGTTTAACGAGCACGCCCGCAGTTTTTCGCGCAGCGGGGAGAGAGAGAGAGAGAGAGAGAGAGAGAGAGAGAGGAATGTGTCGCGAGAGCGAATCGTTTCCTGCGGAGGCCGCGGAACACCTGTAAAATCCGCGCGGATTCGCCTAAGTTGGCCGTGATATTTCAATTACAGCCTGTTAGGGTACTCGTCTGGATCGGTGGCCGCACGTGTCGCTTCCGGGATTACAGTCTGCAACCGCGGGACGTACCTGGAGATTTAATTAACGAGCCGGCTCGATCGGGAAGCGTCGCGTATACACGTGTAACCGAGCCGCACCTGAGACCGGCCGTGTTTCGACGCCTGTTTAAGAAATTCCGTCAGCCCCGAAGCTCTCTCGGAACGCTTAGGCTAAAGCCTGTTTCTCACGGAGACTCGATTTAAAAACAGTACAGCGCGCCGAGAAACGCCGACTGGTCCTATACTCTGTTAGGGCATTTTATGCTAAACCCGCCTGTAATCCAATGCTCCGGATCGACTTCGATTTTTCGCGGGAAGAAATAGTACGGGAATTTTCCGTGCGCTCCCGAACGATGTATTTTCAGCGACATTCTTTTGCAAAAATTATTAAAGGACGGGAAAAAATGTTTAGACTGTGTTTAATGCTGTATTTTCAGCGGGATTCTTTTCGGGAAATTGCGAAAAGAAAAAAATTTGGGAATTTTCAGCGCGCTTCTGGAGGCTCGCGAAGCTGTATTTTCAGCAGGATTATTTTTGCACAAATTTATTTTGACGTTCCTGTCGGGTAAATAAAAGATTTGCGGTACTAGAGATAGTGTAGAGGTCGAAACGGACGTTGAAAAATCTTCTCGAAACGTACAATTCTAAGGACCATTCAATCCGCATTAAGATCCTACGTAGATTGCTCGCGCGCCCTTAAGGGGGGAAGTGCTTCTTTCCGTGAGAAATGATATTAAAAAAAAAATTGAATGGTGCGATTAATCTGAAATTTTGTGTGGTTACTTGGGCCACTTTCAGCGACCTGTACAAATTTTTTCAACTCGCTTGGACCACGTAATCGTACGCAATAAATAATTTCTTCGCTGCTGCAGTCATCTCTGCCTTTTATTTAAAAATTATAGAAAGCCCAACAAAGTAGAATTATTTTGCGATTAACAGGATCTAGGTAAACAGATTAAACATTGCAATAATCACAGATCCCGGTATGGCATTTTTCGGTCCGGTGAATTAATAAACGATAACGGCAGGTGGAATGGGTCTGTTATTATTTCCTCGTTAGAAATGAAACGTAACGCGACCGGTTCCTTGCCATTTGTTGCTCGACCCGGTAATAAGAATTAATTATTCACGCACGTTCGATGATACCTTGGGGAAAATTACAGCCGAGGTGGCCGGCTCGTTATGGCGTTAATAAATCTCGAGTATAACGGGCGACACGCGTTCCCGAAGAATTAATACGACCGACGTATTCGCCGTTTTCCGATATTAGTATACGCGTTACAAAATTTTACCGCGTTTCAATCCCGGGGCTGTCGTGTTCCTTTCGAAATAAATTAAAGAGGTCCGCCCGTGAAATTTTCATTCGCCGGCAGAAAATATTCCCCGTCGCTCCCGACGGTTTGTTTAACCGGTTTAAATATTTGCAATTTTCCGAGTCGCGCATATACCGACTCCGCTTGTTTGCTCACAATTAAACACACGGATTTGTAACTTGTCCCCCTTTTCTACCTCGAAAAACCGGCTCCACTTCGAATCGCAGTCGCTGCGATTTTTTAAACAAATTTGCCCGAGCACGCACGTCTATTTAAATATCACATATTTTTCTAATAATTTTTCTCTAGTAGCCCCTTCTGCGTCCCCTGTAATAAATTATTTTGATTTTTGCGACCGGTGCACGTCGACGATTTTCAATTAATTTTCGGAAATTCCGTGAAAAAGGTTGATCATTTTCGACTGGATATTGTAGATGAGCTCTTCAGGAACGGCTCTGTGAAATTTCAAGTTAAAATTTATAATAGTTTGTAAATCGTTGTTAAAAGATCGACCAGTGTTTCCGATGGAAGCATTTTGTGGGACGTTTAGGGTGTCGTTAAAATTACAGGCACTCATCATTGACAACACAATGCAGTTCGTTCTTTTGTAAAGAGACCTCGCTCAACATCAGACAGAGCTCAAACACGACAAGTGCAGTGCACCGAATCGATTTCCCGTCAGACCGATCGATCGCCAATAAAACCACATGCTTCCCTACAAGGAAATCATGCAATTTCGAAAATCGTCCAGCACGACAGTCCCTCCTCGAGCAATCGTGCTCTGTTTTAGACGTTTCCCGTGCATCGTTCGAAGTAACAGAAACGTCGATGCGAGAAAACCACCTTGTATAACGTCGGCAAATATTCTTCAATAAAATTATATTTCCCGGTTTTCCCTCTGTGTTGTCACAACCCGCAATGCTCTCTCGCTTCTGTTATTTCTCGTTTCGTTCCCCGGTGCTCGGTTATTTCGTTTTGCCTCCTCCGCCCGCGCCCCACCACCCGCCACACCCCCCTCGTTTTCATATTCCCGCGTCCTTGTATTCCTCCCCCATATCACTTATTTTTCATTCTAATAATTCTTCTCCGGTAGTCCCTTCGTTTCCTCTTGTTCCGGGGCGCAGCAGAAACCCTTATTCGTCGTCCCCTATTCGCATTTATTATCGCGGATACACCCCCAATAGTAAATAAATTGATGAATGCTGTGCGATCGAATGCTATTCCAGTCACCGGTACACGATTTTGAATTAATTTTCTAAATTTACGGGGGGAGAAGAGGGAAAGTTTTTTTACCGGATCATGTAGACTGACTCTTCGGGAACATCTCTGTGAAATTTCAAGTTGCAATTTGCCATAGTTTCGAAGTTATTATTAAAAATGTAAACAGTGTTCCCATTGAGTAGAGTATTTGCAGTTTTCGAGAATTCCTCTGACCTTCTAGGGCTCTTCGGGAGTTGTTGACTGAGAAGGTGAAAGAGTTCAATATTTTTTTACCGGATCTTGTAGACTGACTCTTCGGGAACATCTCTGTGAAATTTCAAGTTGGTATTTGCCATAGTTTCGAAGTTATTATTAAAAATGTAAGCAGTGTTCCCATTGAGTAGAGTATTTGCAGTTTTCGAGAATTCCTCTGACCTTCTAGGGCTCTTCGGGATTTGTTGACTGAGAAGGTGAAAGAGTTCAATATTTTTTTACCGGATCTTGTAGACTGACTCTTCGGGAACATCTCTGTGAAATTTCAAGTTGGAATTTGCCATAGTTTCGAAGTTATTATTAAAAATGTAAGCAGTGTTCCCATTGAGTAGAGTATTTGCAGTTTTCGAGAATTCCTCTGACCTTCTAGGGCTCTTCGGGATTTGTTGACTGAGAAGGTGAAAGAGTTCAATATTTTTTTACCGGATCTTGTAGACTGACTCTTCGGGAACATCTCTGTGAAATTTCAAGTTGGAATTTGCCATAGTTTCGAAGTTATTATTAAAAATGTAAGCAGTGTTCCCATTGAGTAGAGTATTTGCAGTTTTCGAGAATTCCTCTGACCTTCTAGGGCTCTTCGGGAGTTGTTGACTGAGAAGGTGAAAGAGTTCAATATTTTTTTACCGGATCTTGTAGACTGACTCTTCGGGAACATCTCAGTGAAATTTCAATTTGCAATTTGCCATAGTTTCGAAGTTATTATTAAAAATGTAAGCAGTGTTCCCATTGAGTAGAATATTTGCAGTTTCGGAAAACTTATTTTGCGGTGCTCTTCAGGGTCCGCAGCTTCGCTAATGAACGTTTCGGACGAGTTAGGCGAATTTGCTAGCATGTTGGTTGAAGATTGCTGTACGAAGATGGGAAGAAAATCGTCCTGGGTCCCCACAATTCGATTTTTGTAGTGAAACGCAACTGATATCGTTCCGCGAGGACGAAACACGAAACGGAGGATCGCGAATAATCTCGACGGCAGACGGACAAAGACGCGATGGCGGAAAATAAGAGAGCCCCAAGGACAAAAAGCCATCGGGTTCTGCACACGGTAGTTGCGAGAGTACAGGGAAAGAGAGAGAGAGAGAGAGAGAGAGGGAGAGGGAGAGAGCGAGAGAGAGAGGGAGGAAGAGAGTGGCGCTGGACACGCTGATACATCACGCGGCTCGAGATAAAAGTTTGCTGCTCATTGCCACGAAATATGGTAGCGCACGCTTACTTATGGATGCTAGTTATCGCAGTAAACAATGTTCCCAGTGTTCCTAAAACGCTTTGGTAAACTTATAGCCTGTTCCGATGGAGATACCACCGGCAAAAATGGCGCCGGGGATTTATACAGTTGCGAAATGGGCAATCATCCCGGTTGTGGCGTTGCGATAGCTATTTTTTAATTTACGTTTGCCATGTGGCGTCTTCAAGCAAAATCTAGAAATCTCAGACTTACTAAAATGATCGGCCCTAATTTTTTAAATTTATAATTGGCACGAAAAATTATTCTTTCTGTGATCTGATAATTCAAAGAAGAAAAATATTTATAGAATTATTATTATTATTATTATCGTCATCATTATTCTGATTATTATTATTGTTATGGACATTATATGTTTCAATATTTGTTGTGCGAACTAATATCGCAGCGTAGGGTTGCGTTGTTCACACAGGAAATGAGAAATCATCCCTGTCACGCATCCGTGACAGCAGACTGTAATGAGAATTTTTACCACACATCATTATTGTGAAAAATAATTCTCTTGTTTTCCATTCTCATGCAACCCACTAATACGAAGTAGGTTTGCGTTATTCTCACTTGTCGAGTATGAAATTACTATTGTCACGCTTTCGTGATGGCGGTCACCGCCGGCAATTCTCATTTAGTAACTGCTCTAATTACAGTTATTGTTCATTTTCATTTATGTACACATTTTTAATTTACTCATTTTCATTGAGAAATTTTTCTAACTTCAAATTGCAGCGAATGTAATTTACACATTGTTCCAGTTTTAAATTTCGTCCATTTTTGTTTTTGCATTCTTCTAATTTTTAATTTTGCTAATTTGCAAATTCTTCCAATAATAAATTATCGTTTCGGATCAGTAGAAAGATCGAAATCATGGCAACCGTCTATAAAAATGTACTCTATAAAAAAAATATATAACCCATGCAATTTTGATTATTTTCACTCGAAAAAAATCACACATATGCTCCAACTACCGACGAATATGCGTGCAAAATCTCGTTGCAAAGGGTTCAGCAGATTTTCCGGAAAAAATTCCGAAATATTCGAGTTCGAACTGCCTCTAAAACCAGAATACTCCCTTAGCAGCCGCCTCGAAATCACAATCTCCAAAATACGCTCTATCCAACCAGAACCAATCTCTCCCAATCCAATCATCATTTCTCGAAGTCTGTGAAATCACCAAATGCACCATCGAGTTGTTAACGCTGATGCGATCGGTTCGAATATTCGTGACTTACTATACCGAAACCTGGTCTCGAAATCGACGTGTTCCCTCCGTTGCGTGCTCTCACGCAGGGCTCGAGCATTACCCGAACGGAAATGCACGGAAAATTACATTTTCGTTTACAACGTCGGCGTAATGCTCTGACGGAGCTTCGTTCGCTTGTAAAAAAAGGAGGGGGGGGGGTAGAAAGAAAGAAGAAAGCGAGAAAGAACCATGCAGGAAAGGGAGAAACAGAGGCAGGAAATTAGATGCATATCTGCAATATCATTCCCTTGCACGGAGCAGAGCAGGACTTTTATATTTTCTCCCAAGATTCGACATCTGCGTTATGCAACCCGTGAAACTTTTTACGCTCGCGATTTGCAATCTTACGTAAAGCCCGCCTCGACGTCCGGGAAATATGATTCCGAGAAGGCGATTGTTCGTTAATTTTCTCCCTCGGCCCGGCTCTTGAACGGCGGCGTCACGCTCGCGCGCCCTAAAGGGGGGAAGTGCTTCAATCCGTGAAAAACGATTTTTTAAAAAAAATTGAACGGTGCGATTAATCTGAAATTTTGTGTGGCCACTTGGGGAACCTTTAGTGACCTGTACAAATTTTTTCAACTCGATTCGATCATGCAACAAATTAGAACGCGATAAACAATTTCCTCAGTTCTCTTCAGTTTACATGTTCTTTCAATTTAAAATTATAAAGGAGTACGATCGGCAAAATAAAATATTGTAATATTTATTAGGAGCGATTCGAATAGAAATTTTCAATTTTGTAAGAAAAATTATTCATACCAAGTAAAATAAAATCTGTACAATTGACGTGGGCCGTTGTTTCTGCGTTTTCATGGGGGATATTCGATTCCTCGGAGAAAGCAGATAGGGGGTATCGACGTGTCCTCGAGTCCTGGAGGAGATCCTCTTCTGCATAGAGGACCTTTCAAAATTCAATTCGAGGCCAGCCGCTGCTCTCTGCCGTCGGGAATTAAATTTCCATCCGCAGCTCGATCGCTGGCAGTCCTTTCATGGAATATTTTTCGTGGATTTGTATCGGGGCTCTCGGAAAACCCCTCCTTTCTGTAAACATCCGAGAAGTTTTTGGACATTTTTTCAACATTTTTAATCGGCGCGATACACGGTCTCTCCGAAACTCGATTTTCCTGGAATCCACTATAAAATTTCTGTGAAACTTGCGGTTGTAGATTTTTATAGACACAGAGATTTCTCTGTATATGTCGCCAAGACCTGCAAGATAAACGTCGCGGGATTATCCCCACTACTGCGGGATATACCCCGAGAGTGGGTACACTGTATTTGTGAATTTTTACGGTATTATAAAATTATTTGGAACAATTCGCACATTTTTATGAACTATTATGGCATTTTTTAATATTTTTTAAGTTCGTTTTGAAAATTATTTGCGAGCAAATTGTTTGGAATGTTTGGAATTTGTTAATATCTTTTACGTGTTTTTTGAAAATTGTACAGAATTGTTGCCGCAGATTTTTGTAAATTTTTGTGATATTGTTAAATATTTGATTTTGCAGCACTCGAAAAATTTTTAGTGCTCTTCAGTATCAATTTTAATATCAATCTTAATGTTATCTCGCGATCGTTTGCGAACCGATAGAATCGTGGAGTAATGCTGATAGAATTTGTTGAACTGTTGCCGGAAGCGCGTAATTCACTTTCGCGACATGATGGCGGTCGCGAAAAGCGACAGAAACCGCGTCTCAATGGCCGGAGCCAGTTTCGCAGAGTGGTCCGAGTGTTTTCTCTTTGTAGGAGCGACTCGGACGACGATTATTCCGCCGGCAACGTCCGGATCTACATACGCAAGTGGGTATTTGTTCGCGAACGAGTAACGGTGCTGTCGGAGCAACGCGTGCCACGCTTTTACAATGCACTCGTTAGCACCGCCATTTTCCTAGCCCGCGAAATTGCTCATAGTATTGGCGGGAGGATCCGTGGAATGACTTGAACGTAGCCGTGGGATTATTTCTGCTTGCCAGGAAGACGATGAGCCAGGATGACTGTCAAGAACCGGTTGACTCGTTCTGCGACCATTTTGTGACCTGACGGGATCTCATTGAACCAACAATAATTTTTAAATGGCGTCGATACATTGACAAGTATCCCACAAAATTATAAAAGTGTGTTTCAATGAGATCCTAACTGCAGAGTTGAAAATGGAACATGTTAAGAGCCAATCGACTCCGTTGGCGACCATTTTGTGACCTGGTGGGATCTCACTGAGTCACTAATTTTTATTTAATATTTAACGCTTTTGTAAATATTGGCAAAATTATGACAGTGTATTTCAGTGGGACCCTAACTGCAGCGTTGAAAATGGAGCATGTTAAAAGCCAATCGACTCCGTTGGCGACCATTTTGTGACCTGGTGGGATGTCTTTGAGCCAACAATAATTTTTAAATGGCGTCAGTACATTGAGAATTATCCCACAAAATTATGAAAGTGTATTTCAGTGGGACCCTAACTGCACAATTAAAATTTATCACGTTGATTGCCATTAGTTTATATTTGTAATAAAGTGGACGATAATTGTGTCACCCACAGAGAATTAAACTATAAACAATTTGCGAAAGTGAATAATATATAGTTGATGATGTATTTTATTAGTAGAAATTCTCATAAAATCAAACAAAATTAATCTTTCCTTGACGCGCTAATTTCGTCTCGTTAAATTGCAAATTGCTGCGAGAGAGAGAGAGAGAGAGAGAGAGATTTCAATTTTATTTTTTCCAGTTATTACCGCATAGCGTGTAACATGAATATTTCATGTTTTCCATAAAGTAGGCGCGGATGGTCCATTGTTATCGTCCCGAAGTGTTTCGGGAGCAAAATCCGCAAAATAGCATTGCAATAACTGTGCAATTTCGCTCGAATGAGCTTCTTAATGCGAAAACCAATTTCTCCCAATTTATTTCATTCATAAAAACCAATAAAAAAAAAACCACCAAAAAGATTCCAAAATCCCTAATGAAAATACTACAAATTTGATGTATTTGTGTCAAAAATACACAAGTAAAATAGATAAAATTTGATGAATATGATTCTCGACCTATTAAAATTGTAAAAAAAAAAAAAACAAGAATATTACTCCCTCGTTCAACTTACATTTCAAATCAATTTTCTTCCAATTAATTCAGAACATTTTTGTGTCGACGCAGATTATTAATCGAATTTGAATCACATCATTTTGGACCTATTAAACTTACCACGAGAAACAATTTAATTTCACGCGATCTCATTTCAATATCATTTTCTTTCAATCAATTTACCAAATTTCGTTTTCGCAATTTTGTACGAGGGTCGTTAACACCGCGAGAATTTAATTTCTGCCATGGTCGACCCTGGGCGGAATTATGCAAAGAATTTCGGAGGAGCGTCATCTCAATTTTTGTTTCGTTTGTCTCTCCGCAATTAATTCGAAAAAATGCTGTTTCTCGCGCAGCGAACGGAACGCTGCCAAAACACTAAAATGGCAGTGAAAAAGCGCGTCGATCCGCAACGCCGTTTCGTCGGCAGAACGTTTACAGCGTGTTCGAGTCCCGTAACGTTTCGAAAAGGACATAAAAGGAAAGCGAAATGATAAACACCGGTGACGACTAAATTCATTTTCAGCAGCTGCATTGCGACAAAGTAGCTTTTAAAGCATCCCGTCCGAGAGGCCCGGGAAGCATAACCGGAAGTTCGCTGGTATTTTGCAAAAGTTCTCGTAACTTTTAACGCCGGGCCAGCGGGAGGGGGGAGGGGAGGTGCAGGAAGAAAAAAACATACGTCTACTCAAAAATACGGGAAGTTTGCGCGTTATAATGCGTCCGCCAGATTCAGCATGGTTTTACGAGTTCTTACCGGGGGTGGGGGGTGGGGTGGGGGGGTCGTCAGCCATATTCTTCGAGAAGTTAACGTGCGCACGGCTTTTTCATGTTCTTAATAAAAAAATTATACAGCCGAGCGCGCCCCGGTTGTTGTTGTTTAAGTATTTCCGCTATGTCGAATGCGTCGACTGTTTCCCTTTGTAGGGCTTTTATGGTTGAACTGGCGCGGCAGTAGAACAGGGTTGAAAATTCACGGTAATTGTCCGTGATTAATATGGAATATCTGTCCAATTTCTAAATTTCCTAGAATTGATCAATAAAATTCCTTACGGTGGTCATAAATTAAATTTGAAAAATGTGCAGTTATATGAAATGAGCTTTGCTTCAAATAAGGAAGGAACAGTAGACATTAAAATTTCTTCGAATATTACAGTCTATTGTTCTTCGTACTCTTCTGGGAAAAATTGATAGAAAAATGATATTTGAATCGCGCATGCATACGAATTTTCATGTGGAAGAGCTTGTCCCGGCACATAAATGTTAAGTAGCAAGACTCGGAACGTCGATTCCCTTTCTATACGTCGTATTATCGAATGTATTGTTTTCTCGTAAAATTAAATTGAACGTCGCTCCATATTCTTTTATACCTCGACCCTTTTGTTCAACATGATGTTGCAGGGTACCGCAGAATTTCCTTTCTAACAATACGCTGGGATGTACCTACAGGAAATTCATTTCTCCTCGCGATCAAGAGGAATTTTTTTCCAACCCCGCGTCGCTCCGTCCGGGTATAATAACCGCGTATGTTCGAAAATTTCCGATTGTAGCGCGTGGTTTGTTATTAAAAAATTCCCAAAGCGCACGATACGTAGGGCACAAAATTGTACGGTGAAGGCTGATCGGGAAATATTTTCAAGTACAATTATTTATTAGAATGTTGACTTATCTTAATGAATAGCTACAGTAAATATTCGAACTTTACAATTTAGGAAAAATGAGGATCCCCTCCACTGCGGGGGGGGGGGGGGGGTAAGTAAATATCATCGGAATTAGATCATATTTGGTTTCATTTTAATCAGAAAAATGCCACGAATATGTTGGTGAAAGTTTCATAAAAAATTAACGAAAAATAAAGAAGTTTTGTAACTGGATTGGTCTTCCGGTCTCACACCGATATAGCCGACAAATTTTTCTTAGAACGAACCTTTACTGGACTCATGTCTGCAGATAATTAAGTGAGCGTTCCTCTTTGTTATACAGTTTTGATTCGTTGCTAGGACTGATTACTGACGAGGTCAGTGTGCAAAAATTCAGCAAAAATTCTGCAAGAATTCTGCACAAGTTGTCAATATGTGAACTATTTTGGAAAACAGTAGGGATGCGTGGAACGCGTTTTGGAACGCACCGGGAGACAAAAGTGCGCGTATGGGAGAAAATCGCGACAGGATTGGATCAGCCATTGTTTCCGGCTTGTTCGCAGCATTTCCACCTGTTCGACGGGGGTCGCGCAGAAAATTCGCAGTCCGGTAAGATGTTAGGCGAACCGTGTAAACGCAGCCGGCTTTCAGTAAGGCAGCTTTTAGCGCGATAACCGAGGGAACACGACGTTCGAAATGACATCCCCGAGGGCAGAACTAGATCGGATATCGGTTCAAGAGTTCGCGGCACACGTTTCAACGTTAATGGAGCTACCGATGCGCTTTCGGGAGGTTCCTATTACGTGCTATGTAGAAGGAAAGCTACCCTTAGTGCATATCCGAAGCCTCGATTTCGTTGCCGATCATTATTGTTCCCGGGGAACCGGGGATGAATATTGTCGGCGGTAAACTGCTCGCGATTCGAACCGCCTTAACAGTTTTTAGTCGTTTATGGCGGCGTCCCTTATCTCGTAATGGCCCACAACTTGCATCAAAATTCATATTGTTCCGAACGTTATACAGAAATTTGAAATTTTGTACAGAAATCAAGAAATTCCTTGAAATTTTATACAGAAATCAGAAATGAATAATCTTTGAAGTTTTATGCAGAAATCGAAAACTGAATAATCTGTGAATTTTGTGAGAAAACAGTATCATACACAAAAAGCCTTTTAAACTATATATTTGAAAATGTGTGAGACACATGGTGGATAAATGATTTTTCCGAATTTATACTAAAATGTTAAATAAAACGCGTTCAGAATGATGTTGACTGAGAGAGAGTTGTCTGATTGTTACGGTACGCCATTGTCGTACAAGGTGGCGTCGTACAGGCTAATCCGCACGAACGAAACTTTTTCACAGCTCGTTTCATAGTCGAACAAATTGAGTTTGAATTTTGGCCGAGCGAGCGTGTCATCGAATGGTGCTTCGCTAACGCGGAAGTTCATTATTTACCGTTTCTATTTACCATAAGCGCGAGTGCATGCGCAACAGGCAGATTTTCAACATGAATTTATTTCAAGAATTACGTCGCTATGAAAAGTCGCCGCTTCTACCGTGTCGTCAATTTATTTTTCCACTTTGATCATTGTACATATATGCTCTCAAAAAAGATCAGAAATCAGCGTATGCAATTATTTTCAAAAAAATCTTTTAGCAGAAAGTAAGAATAATTCAAATATGCTTCATTCAGCCTGGGTTAATTTATAGTTCTGTTGTGTTATTTATTTATCATACATTCATTGTATCACTTATTACAAGCCATATAGATACAATTTAATTTGTGGAAGTCAAGTGGTCTGTTTGACAAGTGCTCAGCCGCCTGGTAAATCAGGTTAAGTGAGCGACGTCGCGGTCCTGACTAGGATCGGTGACCGTTGAATTTCACTTCAGAATCAATTAGACACACAATATTAAATTTGGGAAAACCTCTGTTACACAGGTATCATATACAATCCCACAGATTGCATTTTAAGCACGTCATAAACACAATAAATAAAAATTTCGTTTAAACAAAACAACATGCACTCTTCCAAAATAAAAGAAAGAAGACCGGAATAGCCTTCAATAATAACCTTGCATAAAGAAGAGAGCTCCTCCAGATAAATGGATAAAAATGTTGTAAGGGTGCCTGCGCCAGAAAAGAGGAAAAAAACAGCATACCAAAAATTAGAAAACAGTAGTATTAATTCAATCGCGAACAAAATTAACGTGTCAAAGTATGAATGAATAAAAATGTCAACAAAATGTTATTCAAGCAAAAAAGAAATTAAAGAGAACCAACAGAAACATCACAATAAAATTGTGAATACAATTTTCAAGAGAAACGAGTGAAGAAAATGATAAAGTTTCTTCACATTTCTCAGGGGCCCTAGAATCGTCTAATTTTCGAGTATTAGAAAAATGGCACGTCCCCGGCGGAACTTGCGGGAATTCTTTCGCAGGTGCGAGAGGTTTCGCGCACCGTCTCGTAAAACCGAAACGGTAATGGCAGTGGAATCGCCGAGGCGGACAGAAAGTAAAGCGAATTCCCGATGGCGTGTGTGCGTTGCACAGAAACGACCGCGGAACGGGAACGCGTTGCGTGCAGACGCACACAGCGTCCTGTCATCCTGATCCTACCTGGCCGCCTCTGTATCGTATGCGTATGCGGTAACCACTTGAATAAACATCAATTTGATATCGTTCGCACATTGTATCGTCCGTGCGTTCGCCTCTGCCGAGGCGTCACGGCGCACATAAACGTCTGGCCGTTCGTGCTTTCACACCTGTGCGCCTGTTCACCTTTAACACCCCCGCCTCTTGTTCCTCTTCACCTTCGGCTTCCTTTTTCTCACATTTTTCTTGCTTTCTCACATTTTCCTAATTTTAATATTTCCTGTTGAATTAGACCTTTTTATCATCAATATGTTATTCAAAGATTGTTTAATACTTTTCAGAAGTGAAGATTAAATTTCATAAAAATACTGTTCTGTCACAAAGTATTCCGAAAATAATTGCAATTAAGAGTTCCTTTATCTACGTTCGAACGTTTCGATTCCACAGAGACGCAACATAAGCTGCTCGATTATCGCTGATCCGTTTTCACAAAGCTGGCAAACTTTTCTTGCTAATTGATCAACGAGCCTTTATCGAGGGTGAATTGAAATGTGCAAGACTGACAGATCGTCAATTGTTTTCAAATATAAAATGGCCGGGAACGAGGCAGTCCAAACTGCGGAGTATAGTCAAAATTCGATTGGGCCACCGAAAATTTGTTTTTGGAGAATTTCAGCTAAAGAAAATTTTTATTTCTAATCGCTATCTAACGCAATTTAATTCCACCTCAATTTTAATCACAATCGACTACCATAAAAATGGAAATAGGTACAAATAGAAATTAGAACTATTTTACAAACCAACTACAGTACCTCGAGGTTAATATTGACCACCGAAAATTTGTTCTTGGAGAATTTCAGCTAAAGAAAATTTTTATTTCTAATCATAATCTAACGCAATTTAATTCCACCTCAATTTTAATCACAATCGAGAACAAACAAAATGGAAATACGTACAAATAAAAATTAGAACCATCTCAGAGACAAACTATAGCACCTCAAGATTAATATTGACAACCGAAAATTTATTTTTGGAGAATGTCGAGAATTTATTTTGGAAATAGGAAGAAATAAAAATTAGAACTATTTCACAAAGCAACTACAGTACCTCGAGATTAATGTTGACGATGGAGAATTTGTTTTTGGAGAAATTCAATTAGGGATCATGTTCGGGATCAGGCCCGCAGGTTCCGTGCCCTAACAAAACCATGTCGGATTCGAAACGTATTAAACCGGGTTCGATAACTCTCCCGTGGGAATCTGTTTATGATTAAACATCTATCAGGCTGACGTGCACGTGTACGCACCTGCAGCTGCGTGATTTGCGTCAGCGTCTTGAGGCTATGCACACCGAGCGACGCCATTGCGTAAATAGATTTCGGTAAGCTGTCGTCGGATTTGGTTAACGGTATCATGCTCAATGGGCTTTGTTGACGGTGCTTTGAGCGACGAAAGTAAACCGGTCTGTCGTTTCCGAATGAAATTGACTTTAGTGACCACCTCGCTTCGAATCGAATAAATTAATAATTACGTCTAAACCTTCGTAATGTCACATTTTGAAAATTTATGCTACGTATTTGGAGTTTACTGGCTTCAAAATTAAAAAATTACTATTATCAAATTAATATTTTAGGTGCTACGAATTTTTTAAATCGAGTCTCTCGGGAGTAGTCTCACCTATGAAAATGGTTAGGTTCTTCGAATTATCCTGCTCGTTCTGCTCCATATTTTTGAACGATTCTTTTTGGAGAACGAAGAGCATTGTTTTTACTATTTTTTAGTGAAAATTTCGTTTCGATATTCCATGTGGTTCAAAAGTTATAATAAAATTTGTTTAATGTCGGCTGGTGGGAAAGAATGAAGGTATAGTGACATTTTTTTATTTTAAACTAGATTGTTATTTAGAGAGCAGGTCGATTTGTAAGTGAACCGATCGATTGTATCTCATCGAGTTTAATCACAGGAAACCGCAGGAAACCACAGGAAAACGAAGTGCGAAATTAGCATTTTCAATCTAACTTTTCAGACTGCATGGCCAGTAAAAGGAAGCCGAATAGAGATCAGTATGATCGAGCAATATAAACTCATTTCAATTTTATAGGCTCTGTAGAACTGAGAAGATCTGGTTTTGCCAGATTTAATTTAATAACTTTTTAATACCAATGAACAAAACACCTGAACATAAACAAACGTTCATTTTTATATTTTCTAAATTCTATTCAATCTGGAACACTTTTTATCCGTTGAAATTTGTATTGCGTAAAATGTTATAAAACTTTGTCGTTGCTAGAACTTTTGTACCGTTATCGACGCATTTGTGACATTATCCCGATTAAAATGAGCCTAAACACGACACAATTTGATTCGTGTTTGCTCTTTTAATCCACGATATAGTGGAACCTCGATTATCCGAACTAATCAGTGGAACACCTAATAGTTTGAATAACAGATAAGTGTTATATTAAATCCCGAGTGTTTCATACTCGATTACTTTACCTTAAACAGTTTAACCGCGAGAAACGTATTCAAATAATGTAAAATCGTTCGGTTCGGATAGTAGAGGTTCTACTAAATCGTGGATTAAACGAGTAAATGAGCATCGAACTGCATCATGTTTGGACTCATTTTACGTAGAAAAATGAGACGAATATTTTGGTAAAGGTTTAATACAGACACAATCAAAAGCCAGAGGGTTATGCAGGATTATAAATAAATAGTACATACTGTGCCCCCGAAGAAGACATTACTGTCACGCTATTTGACCATTAATTCTTCGTAGAATGTTGTTTGCTGTTCTCTGTCCGATTGATCGATATTCTGCGAACTAAAAGTTCACAATAATAATTGAATATTCGGATCCCAGTAATTGCAAAAAGGGACGGAAACGCAATATGACGGCCGTATCTCTTTCGCACGCGTAAAAATGGCTAGCGAGACGTAAACACCGTCGAAGCCGTAGCCTTTTGGCGTCTTTCCAATTCCGATAATCTCATCCCCGCTATCATTATTATGCCCATTATTGGCCTGGTTATTTAGTAGCCGGTAAATCCCAGGGAACCGCATCCATTCGGCCATCCATGGATATCGAGTGCGCGGGGGTGGAACCGGTTTATTGTTCGAGAGGGTAATACATTTCCCAGGGCCGAAAGAGTGCTAAAGTATCCCTTAAGCCCTTCGATCTCTCCAACTACCCCCTCCCCCTCCAATTTTTCCTCTCGCTTTCTCATAACTCCTGCATATGTTGCCCTTTTGTTTCACTTTGAACGAATTCGATCGCTCGCGCCATTTTCCTGTTGCCAAAATTGCGCATACGCTCATTTTGCAAATTTTCGAATTATCAATCCAGTATTCTTAGGTCACCGTTAAACTCCGAATATTAATAAACGTAAATCTCTGGAAATGAATTTGCAGAAAATGGCACTGGATAAAAATTTATTTATTAGTTCTTTTCCTTTTATTGAATTAATTAATTTAATTTTTTTCATTATATTATTATTATTATACTACCTTGTCTAGTTAGTACTCAGATTTTTGTTCTCTTCTTTTTAATTTCAAATAATTTCAGTCACTAAATAATTGAACAATTTATTATAAATTGACACAAGTTTTCAGCAGCGATTGATTTCATGGAATTTTGACTGACGTCTATTTTCAGATTTCTATTTTTTTCCTGCTCTGGAAAGTTATACGAACAAATATTGGAACGTGACAAATCAAATGTGTACCGGCTTTCTATCGGAATTAAATTTATTTAGATCGAATTTTTTTTTTTATAGTGAAACTCGTCCGATCTTCCGAATCAACTTAATAAAAACGAAAACGGTGCTGTGCATTCGCGAACAGTTTAACGAAAATACACGGGGATTTATTTTCGAAACGGTTTTTTTTTTACATAAATGCTAGATCACGTTTCAATTGATATTCCAGAGTAAATAAAATTTAATATTATATTCGAAAAAACGCTCCACCAATGCGAGTGTGATATCATTCTGAAAAAAGAGTACTAAAAATTAAACAGAACATTTTTATTACTTTTCATCCGTCTAGAATGTAACAATGTTGCTATTGTTTTCCACTGTACGAACTCATCAAAAATATCGTAAGATAGTAACAGCATTAGAAAGTTCCAAAAAATGTTTGAGAACGTACTATACGTTTTTACTGCATTTTAGTGTGCAAAATGGCCATTTTTGTGAATCTTACAATTTTTAGATTTCAAGAATTTGTCTAGACGCAACAAGTGAAAGGATCATTTAAAAAAAAATACAGACATGTTTTCCAATCACCAATTAAATATACAAAAATATTTTTGTTCCGAAAATTGCGGAATTAGATGGTCAAAAAAATTCTCAAAGCTCCCACGAAATGAAGGAGCAGTATTTAAGGTGAAGTTCAAAATTGGAGAGTTGAAATGAAAATTGCCATTATAAAAAAAATGCAGACAGGTACTTCAATCGTTAATGAAGCAAACAAAAATATTATTTTAGCAGAAAGTTTAACAGTTGGACAATAAAAAACTAGTTGGGTACAAGGAAAGGTGCAAGAGCAGCTGAAACGTTCGAGGGTGGTTTAAAGAAAATGGCGGTCGTTGCAAGCGGCAGCGATCCACGATCAAGAAATTTCGTAAATTGCGTTAAGGCGTGCTGCTGGCCTATGGAATCGTTCGAGGCGCATGGAATGCGTGCGGAATGGTGTTCGGACGCTTAAGTTAACGTCGTCCGCCGTTACGAATATTAACGATGAGGTGAGGGCGGCTTAATTGCCGTCCAACGAGAAAACTTTCGAAAATCTAATTTCGCCCTTACAGCCGCGCGGATACTATTCCGTCGGTTCGTAAGAAATTAACAAGCTCCGAGTATCGCTATCATCGGCGTAACCGTGCATTCATAATGCCTTGTTAGAAGGGGTTAATTTTCCGACTAATTTCACGAACTGTGTCTCACCCCCACCCCTATCCCCCACCACGTCCCACTGACTAATGAAACGTCGAAAAATTAATAAACTTATCCACCTCGAAACTTTTGCAAATTCCTCGCACTTCGTCTCTACGACCCTCCATTTGTGAAAAAAATAGGAATTTGTTTCTCACAAAATCGACAATAATGGAGAATTTTCTATGTCAATTTTTTACTAATTATAACCGTTTTTCGTTGTACAGTGGAGTCTTATAGTACTCGTTGAACTTTGTACTTTGTAATTTTTTCAAAATAACACCGTTTGCAAAAATGGCCGGTTGCTTTTATACGAGAAATGTCGGAAAACAAAAATCAATGATTCATGACATTGCTTTCAAACAATTTTTCGCCGTATTAAACATTTTCGCGCAAAGAAAAAATTTGTTGAAGGCTCCGTGACGTCAATACAATTTTTCTCAATATTAAATAAAATTAAAGGCCGACTGAATCGGTCGCGAATCAATTAAAGATAAACATGATTCGAAGCCAGGTAACATACAACTGTCGAGTGGTCCACTCCATTATTTATTATCGATACCTTTGAGGAAGGTCACAACTATAGTCAACAGCCCAAGAGGTTTCGAAATGTCGGTCAGTTTATCACGAGCATCCGCGGGGAGTGCATCGACGAGTAATTACGTTAATTCATTTTTTATTTTTGCATCATACTTCCCGTTTCATTCACTACAGTCTTCGTATTTGTTTACGCTTTTCTCTCCCTCTGTGAGTATGTTTTTACAATACTATACCATACAGTAGTACGTTATATATAAAATAAAAATTCTCTAAGAAAATTAATCACATTTGTCACATTAAGTTCGCAAAAGATTTATTTTTATCACGGAATTGAATAAATGTAATTGCTGTAGGGTTCTGTAGGATTTTTAAGATTGAGAAGATTTATTGTATCGATCGCAAATGGTAAATTTCAAGTTTGTAATTTTAGGTGCGTTAACCCTCGCATGACGGACCGTAGTCGCCGGTAACTGGGTCTCGAGTGACCCATGCTAATCTTCCTTCACATTCTGTAGCGAGTATAATTTGTATACAGTAGTCGACATCCACGCGCATATTGTGGGTCACCGCAGACCCAGCCATCATCTCGCGAGAGTAAAATAAATTTTGTTACATTTGTGCTAAACTAGTTCTCAAATCCGCAAGAAAATGAAATCGACTAGCATCCGATTGTTCGGGAAATACCAGAAAATGTTTACAAAATAAAATCCCACCAGGCCGACACTTTTAAATTGAATGATCACCGAGGCGCGTTAAATTTTGGTTTCACGGCGCGCCGGGAACGCCGAATCGCGTCGGAAAATATTAAATTCGATATTTTCTTGGCTGGGCGCTCGGCTCGTAGGTGGAGAGCGTACACGCAAAACAACGTAACGCTGTTTAATAATTAATCGCGAAAAATCTCTCCGGCAGATGCCGGGAGGCTCGGAATATTACGAAGAAATGCAGAGCGGAGATTTTACCGGGAGAGAGCCAGCCGGGGCGACGCTCGTGAAAAATTCAAGAGAAGCATTTCATAGTCTGGGCTCTCTCTCTCTCTCTCTCTCTTTCTCTCTTCCTTCTTTTTCCTTCATTTTTTTTTTTTGCGAAGGACATTCATCCTCTTTCCCCGCCGAACTCCGCCTTTAATCGGATGCGTGCACGCTCTACGAATCCGGTATCCGCGGCAAATATTAGCTCCAATTGTCCCCCGTTTTCCTACAATTAATGAGCCATGGTAATTAGGAATAATTGCACCGTGCCGCACACTTTGAATTTCTTGCCGAACACGAATTTCCTCGATTTTCCCGCGAAAATCCGATTCTTGACGAACCTCCTGCCTTAAAGATTGAATAAAGATCGTGGATTTTCCGCAAAATGGATAGCTTGTTCATCGATTGAATGGCACAAGATTGTGCACAAAAGTGTGCTTTTATCGTTAATAATATTAGCTTGTCGAAAATAGTGCAGGAATATTCTCAAATTCGTTTAATTCCTTCACTGTTTCAAGCTCTGCTCGCGCACTGTTGTAAAAAAATGTCTCGTAACTTTATTATTTTTAATTATTTCATAACGAAATTTACACCAGCATGTCCGCGACAGTTTCGCGGACAAAATGAGTCCAAACACGATACAATTCGGAGCTTATTTTCCCGAGTAAATCACGATTTAGTGAAACCTCTCTTATCCGAACCGATCGTATCCGACTTCGCTGTCTGATTTTCACGTTCCGGGAACGTTCTGTGTGGGCATAATTCAGTCCGGAATTAGCAATGCACTTCTCGGCAACGAATTAGTTCGTTTATCCGCAGTGGATAGTTCGTTTCTTGCTGCGTGTTAGGGTCGCGAATAACACGATTCTCGACGGGGAAACACGAATGTCGGTGGAGGAACGGATTCCCTAAAAATTCCAGGAGCAGAAGCGGCAGACTACGGTGAAGTTCCCGGTGAATTCAAGTTCCGAGTTAGATTCACTTCGAAATTCCGCTTCATTACAGCGCCGGAAGGTTCTACCGGTGCCTGGAGAGTCCACAGCGCGACCGCAGGAGCCAGGATTTCTCTCGCATTAAAAAGTGAAATCGTGTCGACAGTAGAGCAAACGGATTAAAAGCACATGCCGGGCGCGAGGGAGAAAGAGAGAGAGAGATATAAAGAGAGGGAGAGAGAGAGAGGGAGAATTGTCGAGGGATGGGAGACCGGAAACGGAAGAGGTTTCCTGTTTGAAGAGAAGAGCGAACGGGGCTGATTTTTTATCTCGGAAGGAATTTTATCTGGGAGCTAGGGGGTGGAAGGAATCCGTCGGTGGCGAGTGACGAGCCACGTGCCCCCTCAACACCTACAATCTTATCGGAACCCGTTTATCTTGAGGGTTTAGCCCGCGTATCCTTCTTGCCCACCTTATTCGAAACCGATAAGCATGATTTGCGAGCCTAACCCAGACCCGCCGTTTGATTGTCCCTATCTGCGATGATAATTTATGCCGCAACGTGATGGAATTAAGGGGTTACCCACCGATCTGCGAGCCACGGGAATCCCCGTAATCGAAAGTCTGCCCAAAAAGTCCATTCTGGTCCGTTCTTAATTTACAAATTGGAGATTTATATCCATTCGGAGCAGTTTGATCGAATAACAACCTTCGTCAGCATGTTCTAGACATTTTTCCGATTCATATGATACCAGACACGACACGGTTTAATCCACATTGATTCAGAACCTCCATTATCCGAACCGCGGGCAATTTCTCATTTTGTTTCCAAGGATATGCTCGTGAAATCTCTACCGATATATTCGCGACACTTTGCTGCTTAAAACGAGTCCAAACACGATACACTTCGTGCTTCCCCGTTTAATGACCTTCAGATAACCTTGAGTCTACAGACTTTAGAAACGCTGAGTAACGGATGAAAATTCGTGAAATCAATGATAGTAAATGCCGACAGCGACTGATGACCCGCAGTGCCGTGACCTTCAGATGACCTTGAGCGAAAAAAAATTAATGAAGAAGATGAAGGAAAATTTTTTTTGATTTTTGCGCCTGGCGGCTCTGTAAAGTGGTCCTAAGCTGACCTAACCTGGTCGAACAAATGTTAAGCTGATTCGGTCGCGACCGGGGACAAAGTAGACAGTAAACAAGGATACGCGGGATCGAATTTGGCCGTTGAACGATGATTTACGCGATATTTAAGCGCGACCCCGGCATTTCCGTAGGGTGTTAACATTGAAAGCTGTTGGTGGTAGCATTTAACAAGAGGCACGGCAGTTTCCGGTTTACGAAAGCTCATTTATATTACGTAGTTCACGAACAGTCTGCCGGGGCGGGGGAGGAAACCACCGCCGGAGATAAGAAGACAAATAGGAGGCTGCGTAAACCAAGTTTCTGTTTCGGTGCTACATGGTAGCAAGAGCGAGTGGAGAGGGGGGGAGTATAGATATTTTTGATACATAAGAATGATATATTCGCTTCCCCTTGATAGCCAATATTTATGTTATCATTAATGCAAGCTGGCCGGGAGGGAATAGGGCATCGTAAATCGAGGTCAAGCATATCTTTCGAGGAAATGTATACATCGGGACGCGTTCTTCATACGCGTGATAATAAACCGCTCAAGATAAATAAATGAAACTGATAAGAATAAACGGCCCGTAAATAAACCTCCGCGAATTTCGGGGAAACCCTCCTCCGAGAATACACTACCCTATTTACAATGTTTACATTTGTTTATACAAATACAATTAATACAATTATTAATATAAAAATGCCACTTAAAATGGTACTTAAAATGGTACTAAAAGTGGCACTAAAAATTCATATTGAAAGGGCAAAAGAAATTCTCGAAAAATCGAAGAAAAAGCAGTAAAACCAACCCCTACTTAAAGAACGTTCAAGAAAGAAGATTAGCACGAGTTCATCAAGCGAACGACTGATTCGCAGCGAAGAAGAAATGCCTCGAGAGTCTGGACTCCCAAAAAATCCATGCACAAAAAGTGTAAAGAAACGAAAATCTATTGCTTTGATAAGTTCACCGGCTAAGCTGTTTCGCTGCTTAACAAAAGATTTCGCCGGGTCTCCTTTCATTACTTATACAATCCGTAACGTGTCGGCTGGGATGAAGAAGAGGACGTGGAAGAAGAAGAAGAAGAAGCAGGATGAGAAGAGCGACGATTTGTCGAGAGAACAGAGGGACAGGGGTAGTAACCGGGGGACCTTAATTAGACACACGCCCGGGAAACCGTGAACGAAAAAAGAAAAGACCCGCCGAGGAAAGTTCCGCCGCCTTTTCGCTCTTCCGTCGGGCTCGAACGGAATGTCGTCCCGATAAAAACGACATCGATTCCTTTTTGAGAAAGGGAGAACACGTCGCCTTCCTATTACGCGCGAAAAATACGACGAGCAAAAATTGCTGGCTCCCATCGCTGTTCCCCGTGGTCGCCGCTTTGATTCCGATAAGAGAATCAGAAAATGACAAGGAAGATCCATTGCAACCATAGAATCAGACGATACAGTGTTTCACGTCATTTATAACGAGGAACATTGTCTAAATCGATCGATCAGAAAGCTACACTCGTGTTTTACCGAAGAGTTCGGATAGCAGAGGTTCCCTTCTATCGCGATTTACTCAGGCATATCAGATGCGAACTGTGTCGTGTTTGGTATCATTTTATTCGGAAAAGTGCCAGGAATATGACGATGAAAGCCTCATTGAGATATCGTTCGATGCAAAAGAGTTACGTCACAAAATTCGTACTGTCGCACCGATACGTTCGATGAGTTTACAGGTTTGCATCGAGAATTTTCAATGTTGGGCATTATTTCTTCAATAGTCACGATGATGGTTCATTACTGTGTAATAACAAGAGACTATCTATGCCTAAATAATCGCATTAGCTGACCGAAATTCTGTGAAAAATGCAAATTTCCAACAGGTTCTGTTAAAAGCAAGTTAGGGGCTAATAAGAGGGCCCCAGTCGCCGGATAAGCGAGCATATAATTCAAGAAATAGGAACCCGCGGCTCGCGATTCGTGGCATCTGTGATCATACAGGACGACGAGAAAGAGAGAGACGGAGGACTCGCTCTCTAACGGGTTCCTCTTCGTATCTCCTTCTGTCGTCCGGGTGCGCAAACTACGTGGCTCCAATAAGCTTCCGGAAACCGGCGAGCGGCGAACCGTGGCTCGATATATCCTGGTTGTACCTCGTTTGATCCTACGATACCCGAGTTCCGAGATCATGGACCAACCACAGAGAGAATATCGGATAACGCGCCAGCCCACGTTTTGCCACCCTCGACATCGTGATCGCCGCCACCGCGAGAATACCAACCCGATGTGTCGGACCCGGGTGAAAGGTACCCGGCCAAAGTACCCGCAGAAGGAAGCCTCGAAGAGGATGGGGGCCACACCGTAGATAGAGGACGGTTCATGCCCCCGCCCCCCGAAGAATGGATCCTTGAAAGTTTCGCCAATTAGGCAACCCCGTTATCGAAGCCTCGCGATAATGCGCGCTCCCGATGAAACCGGTCTTCTGATTCGATTTTCAGGGTCTGCGCGATGTCCTCGTATCAAGCTGATCCATGTCGATGATCTCTCGTCACGGGCCTAGTTCGGTTTGATCAAGTTACACGGGAATCTTGGTTTCTGTAGTTTCGGGCCCGGTTCACCGAGATGTAATAATTGTGGACTTTTATGAAAAATTAGGAGCTTGTTTGTCGACCGAACGGTACTGGATTGTATCGAGAAATGTGTTTCTTTTGTTAAGACTGTCAGTATGTTGAAAATAGCGCAGCGACATTCGCTATTTCGAATTCTGCTCGCGCATTGTTGTACAAAATGTCTCGTAACTTTTTTATTTTTAATTATTTCGGAATGAAAATTTCACCAGCATATCCGTGTCAGATTTCCGGATAAAATGAGTCCAAACACGATGCAATTCGGAGCTTGTATGCCCGAGTAAATCACGATTTAGTGGAACCTCTCTTATCCGAACCGGCGATATCAGCGCGCGATGAAGTCTAAACAGAATCGACTGTAACAAAGGCTACGTGAGAAGAACCAGAGCCACTAAAATCACTCAAAAATAATTTCCCATCTAAAAAAAAAATGATTTCTTTTGTACGACCAAATTACAATTCCGCTCAAAAATCTGTCGAATTGCGAAACCTGATCTCGTCGCAGTTACGTTGGTGCGTTACGTGACGAACTTGCTAGATTTCCTAACCCCCGAAAAGAAGCATAAAACGAGAAACGAATAATGTCTCGATGAAAAAGAACGTGCGTGGTACCGGAAGCGAGAACGCGAGACCCGGGGAATGACAAAATGGCGGAAGAAAAGGCGACGAATGGGGCCGGGGGGGGGCGGGGGTGAGGAAGTGCAAAAATGGAGAAACGGGTTAAGAGGATCGTAGTTTTAATTCGCCGAGAAAATAAAGGCCGCGGGCGAAATCGACTACTTCGCGGAGATTTTAAGCGATTGGCACCCCCCGGGTTCCTTCTTATTGTTAGTTGGCCAAAATGGCCGCCCGCTCTAAAGAGAAGAATTAAGCCGCCGAGTTTTCCCGTCGAAAGTTTTCGACGAGAACCCTGCCCCCTCCCCTCCCCTCTCCGCCCATCCTTCTTCTGCTCGCTGCTACTTTCAGTTTGCTCCCGGGATCTTTCTTCTCTGGATCATAGATCAACATCAAGCTATGCCGATGTTTTCGACGTTCGGTTTCGCCCCGGTGGCCTCGTCCGTCTCGATTATTCGTTTATAGTGGAACTAAAGACGTTGGCGAAATAATTTTCACTCCATTTTGGTTTGCTCCGGAATAGAAGCAAAACTTCCATTTCAATTGGGTTACTTGATTTTAGTTAAAGGGAGTTTTGGGTGGGTCAATTGTGACCCTCGGTGATTTTTTTGTTTCGTTGATTATAGATTTTTGTGTGTTTGAGAATTATAAATATTTGTATACGTGTTATATGGTACACATGCATGTACAATCTTTTTTAAAGAATTTATATTATGCTTTAGATAATTAGTATAATTGTGAACTTGATGGAATGGAATTTTTGAGAAATTACTGTACAAAATACAGGAGCAATACATTTTTTTTTTTAAACTGGCAATAGAATACAATTTTTATCACGAAGTTTGTCAGATTTATCAACATAAACTTGTCACAAAATCATTGATATTTAATTTCGGGTTACAAACTGCAGAAAAATAGAGGGGAGCAGAAGTCAAAGGGTAACGATAGTACGATAAATTTCGAGTATCGTGCGTTTTTATCCAAACGGTCGATCGAATCGTCGGATCTCGAGCGTAGGAAAAAAAAAGTTTTTGGTATTGGAAATTAATTAAAAAGAACGAATATCATTACGAAATCCATTCGCCGCGTAGAGCTACATTCGAAAGTCTATCGCGATTTCACTGGCCAATTTTTTTCTCGTTTCATCCCCTTCATCCCCCCACTTTCTCTCTCTCTCTCTCTTTCTCTCGCCCTCTCTTTGTCCCCCTCTAGAGCGGCAGATTACCTTTGAAATATCGCTGACATTTGTTCAGTTCTAGCCGCGAAAACGAGGCAGAAATAAATATAAATTTGATCATGCGTTTAGATAGTACATCCCCCTACTCTTCCGACGATTTTTTCGTTTTCGAGGTTTGTTTTCCCGTCTGTGAAACAATTTGCCTACTAATTTTATTCTTTCGTCTCATTCTTGTTGATTCTTAAGATCGGTACTGATATTATAAACGAGTGGGTCAAGACGGACCCATATAAACGACAACTATTAAAATCGAGTGTAATCAAATAAATAATTATTCCTTATTTTGTGATCGAGGAAATAGAAAAGCTGGGGGAATATATTGGGGGATTAATATATTGTTTATTGGAGGATATTTAATGGTTTTTGAGAACAGTAGCAATTATTTAATTATTTAGGAAAAGTTCATAGCTTGTATAATTTTCATTTATTTTATAATACTTGAAAGTGTATACGTTATAATAACATGATAATTAATACGATGTGAACGAACGTTACACTTTTCAAGAATAAATAACATTAATCGGCATGTCGAGAACAGTAATAATTGGTAATACGTAATTTGAATTTAATATGTCGATAAATAGGTACGGCAAAATAATTAATTATTAATTAAATTGCGAACTGTGTGTATTTGTTATAAACGCTAACAGGAATCAATGAAACATTTACAAACATAAACGATGTTTATCGAATATAAATACAATAAAACCTTGCTTGTATTTAATTTTGAAAATATACATCAAAATTGATACTCTTAAAATTCTAATTCTTACAAACAATTTTAAAAAATCATTTAAATTTAAATTTTTTTAATGGGAGTAATTGGGAAAATGGAAATTTTAACAAACTTGATTACTGCGTTTCTAATTGTAGTGCAAAGAAAATTATTGGTTGGAAAAATAAGGTTTTTGCTAATTAAGTATTTCTATTTTTAATAAAATATTGAAAATTGGTAGAATATTCGCAATTTAAGAGACACGTCTTGAATGAAAGAACATTTGAAACATCGAAACGGAAGTTATTTGCTACTTCACCTAGCATTATTGTCATCCTGCCGTTTCTAATACAGGGTGTCACTGTAACTGATGTCGTTGGTCCTGTTATGCGCGACGGATGCGACCGTAACCGCAATCATGCGCGGAATGAACATCGCCGGAATGGGTGGGACAACCGAAAACGGATGATTCCATGCAGGGTACAAATTTCATCCAGAAAGGACTCGTATTTTTTGCACACGCAGGCTTCACGTTCGGAAAATATCGACGTCGGCAGAATTAACTGGCCAGGGAAACAACAAACAACGAATTATCCGCGCTACTGCTTTCATTCAAAATTGTTCAATTCTCTAACTCTATTCCGCTCCGTTTGTAAAATGCATAACGCCTGCAGTACAATATTACAGTCAAATCCCAGATATTTTTCCACTTTTTACTACTTTTTCAAGGTCGTGGATGGTTTTTTGAACGGTACCATGTATTTTTCTATCAATATCTTTATAGAGCATGGAAAGCCGAATCCAACGAGTACCATAACCATATCGTTCCGATCATTCAATCTCGAGATATTTATGTCTGAATGGTAACATAACTAATGCTTTCCGACACGAATATCTCGAGATCGAACGATCGAAAATGTATGGTCATGGTAGTCGTTGGATTCGGCTTACCATGCTCTATAAGAATATTGAAGAAAATTTATTGGTTGTCGTTAAAAAAAAAAACAATTGTCTTGAAATCTAGTTAAACTTTGTCTTGAGGCATTGCTCCATAGATACTTTCATTTTGGAAGATAACTCAAATTTAGAACAATCTTTTTACAATCAAAAACCGAGAAGTTACAAAATTTCTCACGGAGAAACACCAATTGCTTCAATTTACTACTTTCTGACCAACGTTTTCATTAGCGCCAGACAGTTCCGGACACGTTGCCATAACTTAGCCGCTTTATCGATGATAACTGTCGATTGTAGCATTCATAGCCAGCGTCACGCGCCATTGTAATGCAATTTGGTCCGGCGCGGCCTTCGGAAAGCCGTTTCGGGACGCGACATCGACGTTTCCGCAAAGAGAACGCCTCCGAAAGTGGTCGGCGGGACGTTACGGGGGGTGCAACAACCCCAATAACAACCACCGGTAGCTACGGCACGTCGGATTATTCTCTTAAAGGCGCGAGGACGCTCCCGGAAACATAGTAAACGACGCGTTTCTACATAGTAAACGTCAGCCGCGGCGTTCTTGCCTCGCCCGGGCACACCGGATCCTTGGAAGTTTTGCCAATTAAGCACGGTCATTAAGTCGAAGTCTCGCTTCATTAGCGAGAACATCCGGACAATTATCGATACCGAGGATGAAACGTGGCTGCTCGTTTCTTGCGCCGCGTCGTCCGAAAACCGATGGAACTGCGCGCTTTATGAATACAGGATGTTTCGAACAAAACAAGCCATTTCACAGTCTCTTATAATAATAATTATTATTATTTATTTATTTATTTTTTAACACGAGAAGAGTTTTCCGTGCGATTTTTAGTGGCTGTGGTTCTTCTGTCGTAGCGTTTGTTACAGTCGATTTTGTTTAGACTTTATTGCGCGTTGATAGCGTCGGTTCGGATAAGAGAGGTTCTACTAAACCGTGATTTACTCGGCCAGATAAGCTCCGAATCGTATCGTGTTTGGATTCATTTTGTCCGGAAAACTGCCGCGGACACTCTGCTGAAAGTTTCGTTGTGAAATAATTAAAAACAACAAAGTTACGAGACATTTTGTACAACAATGCGAACATGCTGACATTGTTAAGAAAAGAAACATTTGTATGTCATCGGTAATCACGTAAATCGTGTAAATTCGCATCGGATCGACAACGTTGTTGAAGGAGAGACGGTATCGGGAAGAAGTGGCGGCCATGTTTGTTCCCCGTGCGGGAATTAATGGAGCCGAATGCGTGCAGGATGAAAACACAAACCGGCTACGTGAAAAATTAGCGAGCGGAGAGGAGGCAAACAGTTTGGCTCGCAGTCCTATTAAATCGGTTGATTGACGGAAAAATGGAATATCCGATTCTGTTTGTCCCTCAATTATTTCCAATAATCGAGAATTCTGCCGAAATTGAGCGGCGAAGATTGCGAGGGCTTCCGAAACGAACGGCTGAACTCTTTTTTTTTTTTTTTTTTTTTTTTCGTGTTCACAGTGTAACGTTGGACGTCGAGGATTTTTGCTGTGCGTTCAGTATTGTTTTATGGAAAATCGGTTGAACGCTCATGAACAATACACACCGGAGACCCTATGCCTTTAACTGTTATTTGCATTGATTAAGTGTTCTTAATATTCGGGAGCTCTTAAAAATACAACGTTTTTAATATTGGATTTTTTCGAGAAGCCAGGACAATTAGTTTTACTACTTGACGTGAAGAAAAAATTTTTCAAAAATTGCACTCGGAATTGCAGAGAAAATTCTGAAAGTTGTTCTCCAAATTTTGATGCCGTCCCACATTGAAAATTCAATCGATTTTGATGAAATTTCCAAAATACGTATAATTGATACAGATCTACAAAATGTGTTTTTTACATTTTCAATATAGGTCCAAAAAGCTGTAAAAATAAACAACTTATAGTATTTTCTCTTTAATTCCGAGCAGTTTCAATTTCGTCGAAAGAGTTTTTCCCGCGTGATGTAGTAAACAAATTGTCCTAACTTCTCGACAAAATCCAAGTCGTATGGTCCACTATTAAAAAAGTTATGGTCTTTCTAAGAGCGTCCGAATATTAGTAGGACTCACTATCACCGTCCACACCTAGAATTTGTAATGAGGAAAAAAAAGAGAAATTTTTTTAAAAATATTTCTACAATCTGACGAATTGTTAATGAACAAAATTTGAGATCCGTCATTTTAAAATTTAAACCGCCGTTAAGGTTAAAAATGGTCGGCGGCAGAGCACTTGAGCGCGCAGAAATGTTGAAAATGTTGACAGGGAGATATGGCGGAAGGGTTGAATCCTCGGAAACAGGGGCGCAGAAATTAAAAACGTGTAGGATCGCGTCGATAAAATTCCCCGGGAAGGATCGATCGGAATTCAATTCATCGTGCACCGGTCCTTGTGCGGTCGCGTCATTCCCGGTGCATATTTCTTCGGATGCACCGTACCGTCGCACGTCGACGATCAGAGAGAGAGAGAGAGAGAGAGAGAGAGAGAGAGAGAGAGAGAGAGAGAGAGAGAGACCGAGTCCGTCGTCCACATTGCATCGCGCGCGGTGCATACAATCGATTATGTCACGGGTTACGCTACGAAATTTGTAGGCGTCGGGCACGGTCGAAAATTTAGGTCGATTTCGAGGACCGACGCGACGCAAAAACGCCTAAATCCTGTGACCTCCGTCGTTCGAAAGGTTAATCGGCTACACGGTTATTACCCAGACACAACCTCTCTCTCTCTCTTCCTCTCTGTACCGTTGCATGTTGCACAGTTCTCCCTGGAGGGCGACAAGTGCATTCCGGAAACGCTTATCGTTTTAATGGCCGACCGACGCCGCGATTTCCTGGATCAGAGATCCGGCGAGAAACCGTGGGCTTCGGTTTTACTATCAGACTGCGGATCTTCGCACGAAATCACCGTTCTCCGAGGTAATTGGACTCCGGGAGGTCTAATTAAAACGCTGCGAACACTCTTACGGATTCGTCAATATCTGCGCTCGTCGTTTAGGTCAATCCCTAAATCAGTCGTCCGATCGTTTTTTGGATTCGACAGCGCCGAGCGACCAGGAATCGCAGAATTCTTCGTTGAACCCCGTTACACTATTGCATCGAGTTAGGCTCAAAAACTTAAAAAAAAAAAAAGAAATTGTATACTTTCTGGTACTCGAGTCAATTTAGGTTAATTGGGTGGGTCTCCGGTGTTAGCCCAGGGCCCAAAAATTAACGGTCCGCCGCTGAGTCGCAGCACTGTACAGGCTGTAAGGAAATGTCAAATTAAAAACTTCAAAACAAGAAAAAGGAAATTGTACACAAATTTTTGGTACTCGAGGCAATTTAGGTAAATTGGGCAGGTCCCCGGTGTTAGCCCAGGGCCCAAAAATTAACGGTCCGCCGCTGAGTCGCAGCACTGTACAGGCTGTAAAGAAATGTCAAATTAAAAACTTCAAAAAATGAAAAAGGAAATTGTACACAAATTTTTGGTACTCGAGGCAATTTAGGTAAATTGGGCAGGTCCCCGGTGTTAGCCCAGGGCCCAAAAATTAACTTGGCTGCCATAGGCGTGTCCTGCACCTATGGATCGATGAAGATCTATAAAAGAAAGTTGCCGCAAAATTGTCCGTGACCTTGGATTTCAAGGTCAAATGTTTGTTTATTTTCGTGATATTTGACCGTGAAATTCAAGGTCAAGGACAATTTTGCGACAACTCTTTTTCGTCCTGCCCGACGCGTTCGTTTATTCGTTATTATAATTCGCTCTTGGCTCGCCGCAGGATCGAAAGCGGCTTATCGAGAAAGCGATGCTGCAGCAAGTTCCCGAGGGGACAGGTCGAAATTAGAAGATAAAGAGAGACGCTCACCGAACCGGGGTAACCAAGAAAACGGCTACCTTCGTGGCCGCTGATAACGACTGCAGGGGACGCGATATTTCGCAATCTGTTGACCTTTTCGCCGCGGAGAACTTGCGATGGGGGAAGGGGTGGGGGTGGGGGAAGCAGGAAAAAGCAGCGGAGTCAGGAAACTCTCCTTAAGCCCTCAACCGGATTTTCTTATTTAAGGGAATCGGCGGAGATTCGCGTTAACGTCATCCGAGTCTGTGCATGAATTCTCGGGTTGGGGGGTCGGGTTTACGTCGAAAAAAATTTTTTTTTTTAATTATTTTTCACATTAGGATACGCTTACCATTAGTTACTTAATGACAAGCACGCTTCTGGATAGTGTCGGCATCGCTCAGCTCGGATCGCTGACAGGTGTGATGAAAATTGTTAGAATAACGAAAATATTGGTTTTGTTTTTCATTATTTTCGCGGGCAACATTCGACAACGTGTCCGCGACGTTTTTCCGACTAAGACGAGCCCAAACACGACGGAATTCGGATCGAAATTGCTCGTGTGACGCACGACTTAGCGGAACCTCTACTATCCGAACTGGTCGGAGATTCCGCTGCATAGAAACACGTGTCGCGTCGTGGAGGACATGATCCTGGGAACGGTTTAGAATGGAGAGATTTATAAGAAACGAGTTTAGATTTCAGAGTCTGATCGGCAATGATGGCCGACGTCGGCGTGAGAAATCGCGATGAAAATCGCAAGCTCGACCAAGCCGGAAGCCGACCGACGATCCCTCGGCCAGAAATCGGCTTTCCACGGTTCGCGTTCTCTGTTAGGGAAACAATTTTTCACGCGAGGAGAGCCGGGATTGGGGCCGGCGTGCCAGGCTCTGCGGTTTTCCCGTGGGAAGCGGGAGGGGAGGGAGGGGAGGAAGCCGGCGAATCTGATATCACGAGATGAACGGAAGTCCGAAGGCGGGATGAAGATAAGGCCGGAGAATAACAGAGGGTAACCGCGAGGTGTCCCCGGTCGCCCTCGTGAATTATGCAAAATCAACGAGTCGGACCCGTGTCAGCGGGAAACAGTGCATCCCGGGCCGAAACTCGGGCTGCTCTCTCTCTGCCTACCGGAAGAAGAGCACCGGCGCGCAATCCTCATCCCCCGATTTAAATTCGCCGAAAACTTGGCCGCGGCTTGTACACATCTTCGCCGAAACCCATCGTCCATGCCACGAAACTTCGCCGACACATTTTTCCTCGTCCCGGATGGCTTCCAGCCGAAAGATAGCGTCCGGTGTCTTTAATTTCTCACGTTTCCAGACTTCTCGGTTCGTTTGTTGTCTGGGCTCCACGTCGGCGCAGCCTGTGACCCGCCATGCGCAATTACTTAGCTCAGTACACAGCTGGGAAACTCGGGCTGAAAATTTCAGCGAAACAAGAGGAAGCAGCTGAAGACGAAGATTTCTTCGTGAAACTGGCGGCATCGTATCGGCGACGTTTTTCCGATTAAAATGAGTACCCACATGACATAGTTGAGAGTCTATTTGCCCGGTCAATTCGCGAATTTGGTAGCCCTGCTCGGTGGAACGGGAGCGTTCGGATAGGAGAGGTTCCACATAATCGTGATTTACTCGGGCGAACGCGAACCGAATGGGGTCGTGTTGGGTATCGTTTTACTCGGGAAAGTGTGACGAGTATGTTGCCGATACAAACTTCGTCGTACGATGTGAAAGATTTATGCAAAATGCGAGAAACTATTGTTGTTACGTGTAGAATCTAACGCGAGTGAACGTCCGTGCAAAATAGAGCAACAGCGTCAACAAAAAAAAAAAAAAAGCAAGCCAATCTTATAAACAAGAGGATGAGAAGAAAGGGTTGTGACTTTGGAGCAAAACGACCTTAAATTCCCTGATCCGCAGCGTTTCTCTGGTACCTCCCTTTTTTCCCGCCACCGAGTCTTTACGAGCCGACCTCCGTTTAAGAAGATTAGGTTTACACGGATCTTAGTTTTACTTGAATTTACGAAATCGTATCCCGCGAACGGAGAAGGAGGAGGCGCGCGGGAGTTTTATGCGAGTTTAAAGCGGAAAGTTCAGTTAGGGGGAAACGAACAGAGAGCGTGTGGGAGAGAGAGAGAGACAATTGAGGAGAACCGAGGGGACACGATTGTTTTCGCTACATTTGTTTCGCGAATGCAACGCCACGAAGAAAAAATACTACTCTCGCGCCAGGAAGATACGATCGTCCCTCCGAGTTTGCCTTTCAATGCACCGGCTGCTAGGATAAACCCCTGATCCTCTTTGAGACCGGCACGAACTACCGAAACACAGTTTGTTGATTTCTCTTTGGTATGTTAATCCTCGTTACCGGACCGCTGTCGCGGATCCGCGACACTGTTGCTCACCTGTAAGACCGTGACCGTTCGACTCTCGCGAAATTAGATCTCTTCGAATAGTCCAGTCGGTTCTGAATTGTTCATAACTCAAAAATTTTTAGAATTAATGTAACGTGAGGCACGCCCAATAACGTAATCTAATCGTTTCTAATAATTTACAGTGATTTCTCTATATATGTCGCCGAGGCCTCGATGATAAACGTCGCGGAGTTATCCCCACTATCGCGGGGTATGCTCCCGCGAGGAGCCCAGGACGTCGAGGAGTGTAAACATAACTCGGGAATGTCTCCTGGACGATATATGTCACTGGCAAGACCGGTGTCGTTGACATATATCGTAGAGAATTGAAAATAGGCTTCCAGCGTACAAACCGTTAGTTTGTTGTACTCGTATTTAATTTGCGAAACTCACAGAAAGATCGCGGCAAGACAAATTAGCAGGGGATCAGCAACGCAGAATCTCCGAGCGAAGAAACCGCTAACGAATTTGTTGGAAAATTCGCCTAACCGCGGTCTCCGCGATAATTTACTACGCTTTACGATGCAAATATGCAGCGTGAGAATAGGAGAACAAATAGTTCGGGTCCTCAATCCTGCTCGTTATCGTCGAGGAGCATCGCGTTTAAATGCAATTTTGCTTCTTACCTCGTTGCAAAAACAAAAATGTAAGAGCGCGCGCGCGAGCCGTTTATCCCCAGCAACATGTGCCTCGGGTCGAATAAACGAGAGAAAACCAGGGTTTGTTAGTGCACACACACGGTCGAAAGGAAGCTGGCAAAACAAAGTTAGCGTTCTTTGTCCGACGAAGAAAGCGCGGGAAACAGAGCCGACGCTCTTATTCGAATGCACCGGGTCTGTCCATTTTGTGATTAACGTCCTCGTTAATGCGACTCCCGAGAATCTTTGCGATACGTTCAACCGACGGAAAAGACGCTGGCGCACCCGATTATCGAGCTACGAAAAAAAAAAATTTTCTCGCGAATTCTTAAAACTCGCGGACTCCATTTTCTAAGTCGTAATTAAACCGAAATTATACGATCATAAACAGTGAGTATGGTAGTAATTGGTTCACCGATGTACCAGAATTAATCTGCAGTTGATGAAGTAAAGAATAATTGTGTCGTTTGTTGTCCCACGCATCAGATTCTACGGGAACGCACTTGTTCCTTGCGTAGGATCGCGCGTAAATGTTGTTGTAATTAATTGTATTTTCGATGAAACATTTAACAACTTAGTTTACCGTATTCGCGACGCTTTTCCGCGTAAAATGACCCCAAACACGATACCATTTGCGTCATTGTTGCTCGGTAAATGCACGATTTGATAGAACCTCTCTTATCCGAACTGACGCGACTCGGTCCAGAAAAATCCGATTTTAGCAGGAATCGCTGCAAATAATTGCTAGAACACGATTGGTGAATAATTGTACGAACAGTTGAAGATTTTGTTTAAACGTTTTAGAGTTCTCCGATCGCAATCGTGCGGTTTTGAATTTTTTCCGGCGACCGAATTCTCGCAATTTCAAATATTCAACGACGCCGGGGACAATCTCTGTTGCAACATTGACTATTCCGTTTGTCGGCGCGCTTTGCAGAAGTATATTGCAACACCTTAAATTCAATTGGCAGCGGCGCGGCGCGTCGATTAAATTTCGAAGAAATAATTACCACCCGCGATCGTATCGAGGCGCGCATTACATTAAAATTTAATTAAGCGAGAAGCGTGTACATGAATATTTGCCGAATCAAAATTATCACCGTGATCGAATGTTATTTTCATGAAAAAAAAAAAAAAAATTGGGGCACGAAGGAAAAATTTTCCTCGAATCAATTTAATATCAGAAACGAATTCGAGGCTGAACGAAATTACACGTATCGCGATAATTGACGCGAACTCGAAATGAAAATGCATGAGGGACCGACGGTCGGCTGCGCTCTCTATTGTCTCTCGTTAGAAGATATAAATTCGCGAAGATCGCCGCGAGATTATAAATTTAAATAACGTTACACGACACGTAACTCTCGCCCGCTACACGGGCTAATTATAACGTTCTCATTTTACTTCGTTAATTTCAATAGTCCTCGGGTTCGCGGCACGCGAAACAATTAATTTTCTCCGCGAGAAGGGGAGGGGGTGTAGGGGTGGTAAAGGGGGAGGAAAAATCCGATCGCAGAACCGAAGAAAGTAATTGCCACGGGGATCTAAACTCGGCTAGATCCGGCCGGCGGAATTTACGGCCGGCGAATTTTCGCTCGAATTCGAAATCCACATTTAACGGCCATTATCTATCCTGTAGAGTAAAGGGAAAAAAGGGGTAAGGAGGTCCAGGGCCGGTTTAATCCCGAAGGAGCGTCTCTCGTTCGACCAGAGGAGCGATAATAATTTCGTTAGTAGCTGGGCGTTAAGGTATCTCTCTGTTGACCGCTTCATCCCCTTGTTACTACCCCCTCTCTTCGGGTAATTCTATACAGTTCCCTTTTAAGTAAAAGTGGCCAAGACAATTTTCTTTTAATCCGTACAGTACATTTCTTACGATTTTTAACGGATTTATTTACTAGGAATTGCTATTGAATTTTTGTTCTTCATCCCCTTGGGATTATTTTAATTTTTCTAAATGGAAATCTATATATTTTCCACGTATTCTTATGTAGAAAGCCTAATTTTCAAGGTAAGAAAAATATTTTTAAGGCAACCCTGCATAGAATTTTTTGATCGGTGATATTGTCACAAATGTTTTTTTTTATAGGGAAACTAGTGGTTTTCTGTCGATGTGCTTGTAGAGCTTAAAAAGACGAATCCAACGACTACCATAATCATATCATTCGGATCATTCAATCTCCTGGTATACGTGTCTGAAAGCATAAAAATCTAGCCTTTCAGACACGAATATCTCGGTAGCGAATGCTCAAAACCATACACTTATTTACATTTTCGGAGTCGTCTTTTCACGCTCTACAAGCACATCGACAGAAAACCACAAGATTCCCTATAAAAAAAATTCCGTTTGCCTCAAAAAATATTTTTCTTGCCTTAAAAATTAGCCTTTCAGAACGGTACATTATCCATGGCCAAAATGGAATAAATATACTCCACTGTTCCCATTCAGATATAACACCCCACATATATTTCCCAATATACATATGTAAGGAGGGATTTTTATTTCCATGTATCCAGAAATTTTCTATTTGAACAAACCCTCCTCCTCTCGCGCTAAGCCAATCGTTTGTCGAGCGATCCGAGATCGTGGATCCCGCGGATCAAGAGCGTAATTCGTATTTAACCGACGGAACGATAATAAGTCGCTCTTAGGTATTAAGGTATTTCCATGTTGGTCCCCTTTTTCCAGATAACACACACACAGAGATACAAACATACACACATACACACACCCTTTCCAACTACTTTTTCCTCCTTTTTCCAACGTGTTCAGCTTCCTCTCCTCCTCTCGAGATAACAAGGATACGGGCTTTCTTTCCCCCTTTCATCCCTTCCATCCCCAACCCCCTGCGCGCTCTTTTTCGCCTTTTTTCGCTCCCTTGCCAAAACAAATGTTACCAGATAACCATCTCCTTCTTCCTCTTTTTCCACGGTGATCCCCTTCTTCGTGCTGCCTCGCACGAGATCCACATCTCTCCCTCTCTCCCACTCTGTTCTCTTCGGCTAATTCCACCCTCGAAATCCTTCGCAGGTCAATGACCTTCCGGTGGCCGGCTTCGAGGCGAACTCGAAGCTCTTATTTGATCTTCTCTTTCTCTTTCTACCTTTCTCTCTCTCTCCCTCTCTCTCTCTCTCTCTCTCTCTCTCTCTCTCTCTCTCTCTCTCTCTCTCTCTATCCCCCTCCCCCTCACCCCCCACCACTGTCTCTCCCTAGCTGATTCTTTCTCTCCTATCCGGCCCTCTCCCTTCTTCGTTAATGGACGAGTTTGTAGTAATGGCTGGATTACGGGTTTTCTTTATGTTTCCCCTTTTTCCCCTTCCCCCTTGCCCCCGCCCCTCCTTTCTTCCTCTCCTACGGTTCGTCCGGTCAGCTTTTAGCTTCCGCGGCGGTGAGCAAGGTTACGCGTGAGCGGGAACAACAGATCAGCATTAGGTCAAATACTCGTGTCTCTCGGGCTACGGCTGCTTGAACGATGGAGATCCGAGGTCGAGGAAATCTCCGGAGCCACGCTACCGGCGGATGTGTACTGCCGAGATGCATCCTGGAAACCGAAAATATTCGAGTAGTTCGAAGAGGTTTCTGCGCGGATGGTCCGTGGAGTTTTACCTATTGTTTTTAACAACGTTCGAGCGAAGTGCAGGATTTCGCGCAGAAAGTCCAGCTATCGAAACTTTTTAGCAATACCCACCGAACTTTACAATTGTCCCCACAAACTTTTGAGGCCTGTTATACATCGTTTTACTCGGTTCAACGTGCCGAATACGAATATGATTTTCGATTTTGGCGGAAATTATTGTTTCCCGAGATACTCGCAGAAATGTTTGGATCACAAACACGTATATTTATTGTTACAGTGTACACACATGTTCTTCAACGTTATTTAAACGACTATCAGAGCAGGAAGAATGTTGGAACAATTATTGAAATGGTTATTAGATCGTCGGGAATGTTGAAACAATTATTTAAACGATTATCGTGTCGTGGAACATGTGAAAAGAATTATTTCGAACGTTTCTGATCGGTACACTGTCAATCTGATCCGCCATGTTGATATTTATTCCGCGCTGATTAACTTTTTTCAAGTACGTTCACGTACATAAATAATTCGATCGTGTATATTTTAGTTGGAACAACTTTCCATTAAACGATTTGCACAAATTACAGAACTTTCCCGGGCAGGTAAAGGCGTTTAGTAAGCCGTGGCCGGGATCTTCTTCGAAAAAGCACACCGTTGCGCGAAGTTACTAGCGAGTAAAAAGAACACGATTAAAGAAGGAGAACTAAAAACAAAAAGAAACGGGAGAGAAAAAAAAAGAGAAATAGAAAAGGAAACTACGAGTACGATAGTCCGTGAATCGCAAAGAGTTTTCCGAGTGGCACAAGCGTTGCTGTCTCTTCCTTCGCGCAAATAAAGTTTCTCGTAATGCATAAAACGCGCGGGAAAAAGTTTTTCTAATTGCATAAAAGCGAAAACTGAAACGGTGCAACGGGCTCGGCCTGGTGGATGCAACCTCCAACGTAACTTTGAATGAAACTTGATAAAAATAATATAACCGTTATGCGACCCGGCCGGGGACTCTTGAGTGCCCATGCTAACGAGAATAATTTATTTTCCTCGAAAAATCGAGTCCGCCTCTATTTTTAATTATGCCAGCCAGTTTTCGTTATGTTTTCCAAGATGTCCCTTTAGAAGCAAAACAATATTTCTTCGTATTGTATTACGTTCTCCCGAGCGTCGAAATTGTTTAAAATTGTTCGTTTGTTTATGATCATCGGTTTTTTCTTTAGTGGTGCGTTATGGCTTTCTTTATATATTCTCGTAGAGAGTGAAAAGACGAATCCAACGAGTACAATGACCATACTGTTTCGATCATTCAATCTCGAGATATTTGTGTCTGAAAGATTTCCTTTTGAATATTTAATTCTTTCAGACACAAATATCTCGAGATTGAATGATCGGAACAGTATGGTCATTGTACTCGTTGGATTCGTCTTTTCATGCTCTACTAGAATATTGAACCAAATATACAAGGTGTCATTTTAGAAATTATCGATAACCTGAAAATTTCAATAAAATAAATAATCTTACACAAAATTCTTCCCACCGTTATATCTGCTCCTTAAAATAGTGCAACTTTGTCTTTTCCGATAAAACCGAAAGTAAATAATAGTTATTCCAATCTAAATTCCACACCCTAGTTCTGCGAATAT
The DNA here is from genome assembly GCF_050948215.1 of Halictus rubicundus. Lineage (NCBI taxonomy): Eukaryota > Metazoa > Arthropoda > Insecta > Hymenoptera > Halictidae > Halictus > Halictus rubicundus. The sequence continues at coordinate 10,405,012 of NC_135159.1, read as the reverse complement.
ACTTCTTTTTCATGAGGAAATTTCCTTTTCATATCGTGTTTCCATGACGTTCCAGCGGGAGCAACCTTACAACCCAGTTCGAGAAAGCTCGATTTATTCTTGCTCGTGTCCCTTTGATTAAATCTGCGCAGTTTTTCTAGGAAACAGGAAGAAATGAGTAAACCGCCATCTTTCTCGCAGTTTCTTTTCCATGCGATCTGCTCTCGGGCCTGGTCTTCGTTTTCGCGACGGTTCCACCGAATTTCGATCGAAAGTGGCCCGGCCATTTCCCTCGGTGAAGAAAGTTTGTTGCCGAAGAAAGGTCAGGGTGAAAGTTCTCCGCCGGGCTCACTCAATTTCTTACGGGCTTCTCCCCCGACGAATTTTTCTACTCGGCTTTTTCCTCATTGTTTCCCACCGCCCCTCTGCTCTTATAGTTCGCTGGAAGTTTCGCCTCCACTTCATCAATCAATCGGGGATTGCATTTTCGTGGAAGCCGTGCGGGGAGGCGTGTGAGCCCCGGCGCGCCGCGGCGGGAATTTCAAACGCGGTTATGGCCGGTTCGCCTGAATCATGGCTTTTGCTACTTTGATGCATCGTTTTATTATAAACGGACTGTCGGGGGTTTATGGAAATTTGCAGTTTTCTGGGGTAGGGGCAGAGAAGGAGAGGAAAGTTCGGAGAAAGTTTCTTTTCTTCTTTCTTTAACGCTTTTTCATGGACATAAACCTATAGGTTTACAGTTTGATTGTAACTAGTTGGTAGACTATTGAAGTTTATGCAAATTTGTACTTTAGTGAATGCTTTTCGTTGATCAAAATTTAGTGAAAGTTTATTCAATAATTTTATTCTTGAATTTTATGGAGTACGATTTTTTGAAAATTTGTATAACGTTTCTATAAAACAAATTTCTATAATTTTGATTACTTCATCCATGTTTTTATGCACGGTTTTCCATGAATGATTTCTAATAATCATAATGTTTATATTGTTTGCAATGATCATGATTATTCTCTTGTGACTGAACGTTCTATTTTATAATAATTATTTCATATCGTTTGTTTCAGGTAAGTCCGCAACTGCTGTCGAAATGTTACACCGATCAATGCGAAGGTATATTTCAATTAATTTCTCTTTTCGGTCTCGATTGCTTTTGTAGTTTGCATTATCCGACTGTAATTAACATTCGGACGATAATAATAATAATCAACGTAATAACAATAAGCCGCACACGATGTCATTCCCATTTTGTAAAATCTAATTAAATCAAAGGAGAAATTGCAATGAATTAATCCATTGAGTTTGCTAAACGATAATTAACATAAAAAGATTCACATAAAAAGTTCATCATTAGAACACTAATTACTTATCGCCTGGCATTATCAGACCGTGCATGTTTCTGCATTTCTTAATAAATTAATTTCGAATAGTATTATTCACACATTTATCGCAATTTCAATTGTTACACATAAATATGTAAAAATACCTATTAAATTTTTTTTAAATATTTGAACGTTAAAGTGAACACTAATCTATCGCACCAAATTTTTACAGAATTCTTTACCCACCCTAAACATTAAAAGACCATAAAAATCTCGGACCCCGTGCCATGTAAATTAGTTTCCCAAGGATCACGGCTTATGGTCGAACTTCTGAACGCTGTCAAGTGCTGCAGCGTTTCGTACATTTATTAATAAGTTATTGGCTATATCGGGGAACTATTTTTCTTCGGTTTAATTGCTTTTATGCAGATAGCAAAACGCTCCTCGCGACGATAGACCGTTTGACTCTGTTCTTCCGGCCTGAAAGTTCTGTTGTTTCGTCTTGTTTTTCTTTAATTTTCCCGCGAAAGAAAGATGAATCCCCGGCGTTTTCTAATATAGATTTCTCGCTCGAAAAGCGACAGAGCCCCGTTGTCCGTGTTCTCTCTCGGCTTTCTTTAATTACCGGATTTTACGAATCCCCCTCCCCCTCCCCCTGTCTATCTCCCTCTTTGTCCTTTTCCCCTTTCTCTACCATTTCCTTTCTCCTCTGTTGCTCGATAAGGGGCCAAGACTGATGAGCCGGCCGCGGCGCCATTGCTGCAGATATGCGCCATATTAACCGTTCTACTCTGTAAACGCTATATACCGAGCGTGTCCCGCAATCAATCATTATACACTGATTCCAGTCTTACAGTCTTTTTCGCTTCGGAGCCATCGATTACGCTACCTGCGATCTGTTAAGGAGGAAGTAACTCTTCTTTTGATTTCAATTAGCTTGCAATATTATTTTCCCCATTCTATTCTCTCAGAATTCATCCTTTTATGCGTTCCTTTCATTCCGTTGAAATAATGTTAATGGGGAGATTAAGTTCGAAACGATTTTTCTAAGAAGATGAAGTTTTTTATTTTATTAGCTCCACTTGCCAGCTCGATCGGCTTGCAATATTATTTTGCCAATTTATTTTCTCGACTTTTTAGTCGTTTCTTCGTGTTTTTATCCGGTCGAAATAATGTTAATGGAGAGATTGAATTCTGAGAATGATTTTTGTAAGGAGATAAAGTTTTATATTTCATTTCGCTCCACTTGCCAGCTCGATTAGCTTGCAATATTATTTTCTGAATTTATTTTCTCGACTTTTTAGTCGCCCCTTCGTGTTTTCATTCAGTCGAAGAAAATCGTTAATGGTGAAAATAAATTCTAAATGATTTTTACAAGAACGTAAAAGACTACTTCATTATAATTTCACTAATTTTGCTTACACTTGCATTACGCTTTGTTTCTTCGTTCAGTTGTTTCCTTCTACTTAAGGTAGTGTTAATAGTCACATTATTGAAACTATGATTTTTCATTGTGAAAGCAACATTCTGAATTACAAATTCACCCCACCAAGTTTTATTTAAAAAGTTGTAAATCTTCAGTAACTATAATAATAATTAATAGACGTCAAACTGGTTTGGAGCATTAAAGGAGTAAATGTTTAATTTATTTATAAATTTCCAAACGTAATGCGACCATTAAAGTATTTCAGTAAAACAATTGAACCTTTTTTAAAATAAGGTTTCCAGAGAGAAAATCAGTGACACTTCGTTCAAAATTAACGTATTCGTAATCTGTATAAATTTTGATTTTACCTCTCTATATCAGCCATTATCGATTCTCACAGAAATGGAATTAAACAGGCTATTTTTGGCAGTGAATAATGAGACTATCGACAATCGAAAAATCGCGGGATCAGATTTCGTTTTAGTTTCATTGAATCGTAACAATACCTCGAATGCGAAATCATGGCCGCCTCTCTTTATAATCGCGTTATCAGCCCCGAAACAGGGACCATATAGAGGGTAACATCGTATCGACGACGCTGATGAGTCCAACTAATTGAAATGCAATTTAATAAAGAGTTTAATATTTTCCTGATTACGGATTCATCGTCACGCGTGCGATCGTTTATGCAAATCTACTGCGTCGGACACGAATTTTCAAACATTAGATTTTATACATTACTAGCTTTATAACTCTGGTATCCATACTATATACTATTTTTTTTTTGGAAGATCTCAAGGTCAAAAGAAATACAAGGTCATGACATCTATTGAAGCCTGTAACCTCCGAACAAAAAAAGATGTCCTCTTGAAAATTAGCTCAACAAATCATGAAATGATCAAGCTCTCGAACAGTGTATAGTTAAAAATATTTTCTGAATTTTTTAAGTCATAATTTTTAATGTTTCTCCTACTTTTCGTAAGTTTGGGGGAAAAATAGTTAAGAAAATTTACAATTTCCAGGGAAAATTACCGTGCAAATTCGATGAATGAAAATCCTGATAAAAATAGTGTTTTATGCTTTTTCGAACGACTCGGGCCAAATTTCGTAAAAATTTTTCGTCCTCGAATTATTATTTGTTATTTCGGGAATGTTATCACCCGAATATCGGTCAGAGCGCTTTATTTCTGTTCCGGGTCTCGTTATGTAAATATCACGAGCATAAATATTATCAAAGTATACTACATTATTTATTTTACTGCGATCCGCGGGGTTAATGGCACGGAGGGCCGTGGGGGTGGGGCATAAATCATTAAAAATGTAATTCGACGTATCTTTTAACGAGGAGAACGCAAACTATGCAGAGGATCGGTCAAATATTAACTTCGGTATCGTGCAACTGCCATAATTGTTCTGACCCGTACGGGACCTGGTGGCATACGGACATTAATGCAAACAGAAAGTCACAAAGCTATGAAATAGTTCCTGTTAATTTGCTTTTGGACATAGTTGAAATGATACCGAAGTTAAAAAATCACTGCAAAAATCAAAGCGCACGAATTATAACGAAATATACGCACAGAAAAATACCGTACGCATTTTTTCAAAATTCCACTCGAGCACAAAATTGTAGAAACGCACGATTTCGCTCATGATCGCGCTCAGGATGAAATTCCGCGGTTCCGATCGGTCGGAGTTCACGCGAGCAGCTCCCCGAAGCGATTTCTCGCGGATTACTCTCCATTATCGCGAAACAATCGGCCGGTTCGATCGCGATTTCGATCTAGCCGAGCCGGCGCGATGATAATGGCGCGCGAAATATTATACATCTGCGGAGAGTAATAACGTTATTGCATCGAACGCGACGTAATTTGATAATTCGCGGGGGTCGGTCCTCTCAATGGCCAATAGCGTTAATGGATTACATTGCCGGCTGCGGTAATTCGCAACCCTGTACACGACATAACTGCTCCCATAACGCGTTTCCGCGGGTGTAACGGCCGGCCAAGAAATTTTCGCTCTCGCTCGCCGCGCGCCCGGGAAAACTTTTACATCCGTGTATTTCCGCCATTGTATTATTGTTCCCTGCGCGAGAACATCTCCAGAACACACCGACATTTTTTGGTATTTTTTTCCGGCCATCCAGAATTCCCACATAATGTTCAGCGCACAATTTATTGAACAAACTCGAATCGAAATCGTCGAGTTCAACGGAATTCAGTTATAAATATTCGTAGATTGTTCGTCACATTCTCCCGATTGAAACGAGTCCAAACACGACGCAATTCGCAGCATCGTTGCTCGTTTAATTCCCGATTTAGTAGAACCTCGATTATCCGAACGGCTCGATCTAAGACGTTCTATACACAACACGGCTTCCTGACAAGTCGGTAAACGTGTAATCCAACACTGTAAATAAATAACCGTCCTGTTGTTCCCATACCCACGTCCCCCCCGGACAAGTTCGGATAACAGAGGTTCCAATTTATCGCGGATTAAACGAGTAAATGCAAACCGAACTGCATCGTGTTTGGTATCATTTTAATCGGGAGACTGTCGCCGATAATTATACTGTGTTTCCAAGCTCCTCCGGACTTTCCCCCGTGATAAATGTCGCGAAATTATCCCCACTACCGCGAGGTATACACCGCGAGGGGCCAGGAACCTCGAGAGACCTCGATCGCCGAGGAGTGTAAGGTCGCCTGGATCAAGGAATAGTATCTCCTGGCCGATATACATATGTCCGTGGCTGGACTCATGTTTTGGACGTATATCGAGTGAACGCTGTATTTTATTAAATGTCGCTTCAATCGCTAAACAGAAGCCTCCTACGGGCAAGTAGGTTAAAGCGTCCTATTTCTATGCGTGCCGCCTAACAACAGCAATGGAGGACACCCCGCAGACATAGTTGACCTTCCCGGGGGGTGGATCGAGGGAGAGGTGAATTGAAATTTTCTCGAGGAGCCTCGTGGCGATACTAATTTTACGATAACGCGTCCCGGCCTGACTCAATCGAGAAGGGAAAACGGCCAGGTCGGTGGATATTGGTCGCAACACCGGGAACACGGGAGGCCTAGAGAAGCTATTCAAGACGACGTACGATGCACCTGAGGCCGGGAAACTTCTCTCCCTCATGCAGATATCTTGCCCCCCCCCCACCCCCTCCCCAGACTACTCTTTATTCGAGCCCGCCTTTATCTTTTTCCTGGGGAAGGACGGGCCCGGTGAAATAAGGCTGATCGTAATTCGTTTTTATATCGACAGTATTCCACCCCCTTTTTTACCCTGCTCACGGCCGTGTAGCTTCCTTGTTTTATATTTCCCGGCACGTGACCGGGATCCGCGCGACGAACGCCCCGCTGAAATCGCTATTGATTCCGCTGATGTTGTTTCCGTTGTAACGCGCCGATCCTTTGCCGATTGCCTAATGCGATGGCCCGCATCTCCCGTCATACTAATTGAAAGCGGACAGAGAGGGTGTCCAGTTTGCTGAGGGTGTCGGTGATTTGTTGCTGGGACCGGCAGAATTTTATTTGCAATTCTATTTCCCATTTTAGGGATTTCCCATTAAGGATTGTTACCAATACAGCGTACGGTATAGTGATTTTCAAACATATTTGAACACCCTAGGTCTCCGACTGACGGGAAATTGTCGACATTTAACCGCATGTGCGTCATTAGCGAGTAAGTAGCATGTAGTATAGCGAAGAAACAGAGCGTTGTTACCGGGAAGACGGTACAAATTTTGTTATAACTTTTTTGTTTCTGATAATATTTTTATAAAACCGTCACCGATGTGTGCGCGACACTTTCCCGATGAAAATGAGCCCAAGCACGATATAGTTCGAAGCTTATTTGCCCGTTTGATCCACGGTTTAATAGAACCTCTACTATCCGAACCGATGACATCTGAACGCTTTTGCTACTCCGATGAACGTTCAATCTGAAGCGATCTATGTACCACACGATTTACAGCTGATTAACTGTTGTTTTCCGATTTATTTGATCGACTGACTAGTTCGGATAATAGAGGTTCTACTAAATCGTGGATTAAACAAGTGAATGTAAACCAAATGGTGTCGTGTTTGGTGTCGTTTCAGTCGGCAAAGCGTCACGAATATGTTAACGAACAGATTCATTGAATAATTCACTGTTGCAAAATTCGATAATCGTCAAAACATTTCGGACTGATTTTCGTCGCATATTCGACACGGTGAATCGTTCGAATCCTCTTGAAGCAGATTAAATCTAGCAAAACTGTGCGACAGTCTTCATAGACACGACAATCCACGCTCGAACGGTTCATTAATCCGTTGATTCCTATCGCGGAACACGATGAAACGTTGTCGAAAACGGGGTTGGAAAAAATGTAAACCGATCCGCGGACCTTAACGCGTCAAAAATGTGTTGGGTGCATGAGAATCGAAAAGGCCGTGGAGCTTCGAAAAATCTAATAATCCTCGGCGAAACGGTATACGAACCATTGGAGCCGCGTGACACAAGTGTATCCACGCTGCTAACAAACATGACTATGCGTCTGCCGTTTACACCGAGTGTACCGGTTAAGTGTCACAGAAATGTACCCGGCACATTTCAGCCCATTTTCCTGCCACTAATGTAGCGCATTAATTATACCTACAGGGGATAATAGTTGCCACATAAGCGATGCTAATAGTGCCATTTAATAAAACAGTCGAGATAATCGTTGTTTATATACAATACAGTTTGTACGATGCTAGTGGATCATTGAAAAGTTTAACAACAATAATAATACTGCCATTACAAAAATTTCTTTCTTACATTACCGCAATCACGCGGGGGGTCATAGCTGCCACTTAAGTGTTACCATTGGTGCACATGTAGTTTACATGTGTTACTAACCATTTAAAAAAACGGCCAAGATAACCGCAGTTTATTATCGGGACAAACATATTTACGAAACTCTTCTGCGCTGCAATTCGTAGCCAATTGGTTTACTTTTGTTCGGAGCACGTTCACGTCGGACAACCAGAAGCGTCAGGAACACTGTGGTGACAGTTAAGTGGTACACCCAGTACGTGCGGAAACGCGTCCCACGCACGATGCTGCTTGCACGTCCACCTGAGAGCAATATTGACCCGACGAAAGGGGGCGGAGAGGAAATCGACGAGCGAAGAGGAGAGAAAGGAGCGCCGGTGGCCAAAGTGGGGGAGGGGGTGGGGGGAGGTGGGGCGGAAGTAACGCGCGACTCGGGTACCATATAAACTTGCCCGCATACAAATTTGCACGGGATCGCGTTAAACCGTTTTCAGTTGCGGACCGTGCGCGCGAGAGTGGCCACTATCCCCCGCCCACCGTCCAACACCCGCCTCCCCGCACCCCGGCCCCGCCCCGTCCCGCTTTCCCTTTCCGCCATTTCTCTAATCTCGAGTCGGACAAATCCTACAAACACCGCGCGGCTGAATTTTGCGGTCCCTGGGAGCCCGGGCTAACAGAAGCGGCGCGTGAGCCGTTTGTGCGGAGTCTCGCTCATCATCCCGAGGAAAATATGATACCTCGCGAAGACTGTACCCCCGGCTGATATATGCTTATTTCCAGGGGTGCTCGTGTGTGAGTTAGATTAGCTTCGAGAGTCTGCTGATGAGCGGATTCCAGAGCTTTGATCGTTTTTAGTACGGTAAATTGAACGTTGACGCGGTTGCGACGAGGAAAGAAGCGAGTCGAGTGGGCGGGATTATTGCGAGTGGGTGGGATTTGTGGGAGTAATGGATGGAATTAGTTGGAAAGGTGGAGCGAGGGGAGAGAAGTAGGAAAGCTATGGGGAAAATTAGTGCGAGGAGATTGATGGATCAGACTAAAACAGTGTTTGGGAATTTATGGGCGGAGCTAGAGACTACCGGTGGGCGGAGCTAGAAGACATTGGTGGGAGATATAGTAACAGAAATATAACAGTGACTAGAAAAATCGTAACAGAAATCGATTAAAATTGGTGAAAGGAGTTGCAAAGGGATTATTGAAGGACGCCAATCAGGATCAGTGGGAGGAGCTACTGAAAATTAATTGGAGGCAGTTGAATAGTAGGAGGGACTAAAGAAAATACCAGCGAAGAATGAATATAAATTGGTAAAAAAAGAGTGCTCGGATCAATTGAAATAAAAAGAAGTACTTGAAGAATAATCGAGAAGAACGAATGGGAGTCGGTGGGCGGAGTTGAGGAGTAAAAATGGGAGGAGCTAGGCAAAGTGGGTGGTGGTAAATGCAGAAACTAACGAAAGTAATGGCGGAGTATACAGAATAGCTAGAAAAGGAAAAGGGATGGACCATTATAAAATCAGTTGTTGTTGAACAATTTTCACAGCACTGCTTCATGGTATCTTAGCGGAATAAAATGACCATAATTGGGACTTGCAAGATCATTTAGAGGTAGGTTTAGCCCGAGCAGCGGGCTCGTTAACCCGGCATTATTAAAATAACAATCGATACAATCAGAGAAATAGTTGCCGGGCGGGCGTTCCCATTGATACAGTAGTTAGTGCCGATGCTGCGGCCAGACTCGGTGAATCGGCTCTCGCAGTAGTCGAGTGCGTTCAATGGTCAGACCTAATAGCCGCATATTGAATGCGTTTAGCCGAGTAGTCAGGACTTTACGGTAATCGGAAGCGATCGAATTGTACATCGGCGCCGACCAGCGAATAAGAATATTCATTAGCCGATTGTGCAGCTAAACAAACGGCCCGATTTGCGGCCCGATTTAATAAGGAAAAGGGAACCGACATCGAAACGCGCGTTTGATCCGCTTTAAATGCAGACCGTGGAACAATTAAAAAAAGAAATGTTCCACTCCGATTCGTAAAATGTAAAGATAACTTTGTTACAACCGGAAATGTTTATTTTAATCCCCCGGTGTATTGCTCGACTGCTTTGAGCATGCTTATCACGATAAAATAACGAGACATTGCGATGTAAAATCGAGGTTTTTACACATTCCGTTGAACATTTCGCGTTTATTAGAGGGAGATCGAAATGTTCATCAATTTCGTGCCGGTGTGTTTGGCAACCGCTTTAAACGAGGCTTTTCATGTTTTTAACGAAAACAGCTTCCCGTTTGAATGCCACTCGTCGTGGCTGTTTTTGTTGATTACAAGTAAACGCGACGGTGCGTCGACGAATTGCAACGGAAAGTGGAAACTGCGAGTTTAAACAATTCCTAAAAGTATATTTACAAATATTTCTTAGCGCGATGTTAGCCACAAAATAATGTTCAGGCTGGCTTCGTTCAGCAATTACACTTCCTCGAATTGTTTGGCACCGTTTCTGCCACATAATTCGATTATAAATAATTGTACTGTTTAATAACAATCACCTGTTGCGCCGATTTCGCTCGCGTGCGTCGAACAGCCCAACTTTTGACCGAGTTTTTGATACAATTTTCGTTTTACAACCAAATTTTTATCGCTCTCGGTAGAGATTGCTGTTCGGTGACCAAAAGCGAAAAATCTGCGAAATAAATTGAATTCTAAATCGCCGTGAAAAAGAAAAAAACAAAAATAGAGAGAGGAGGGAAATAACACGGTTCAACCGTGTACGTGTACACGGTTAAACCAGAATCAGATTTGATTACAATTGATTACACGACGGAACAAAGATCGGAATTGATCGCGCCGGATCACGGCCGGTGTGGATTACCGGGGGCGAAAAAAAAAAAAAAATATTTCTGGAAACGGGATCGGTGTTTAAGCTGTGTCCGATGGCAGTTTTGATCCACCGTAGGATCGCGCCCGATGAAAGAATAAATCCTGCATATTCGTCGGTTTACAATAAACAACGCCGCCGAGCCTAAGCCCCGAGGCGCCCACGCCACCCGGCCCCCGGAAATTATTGCAACGATCAAGATAATCCATCGGCGGCCGTTCGCAGGACATTAGCGGTGCATGCGAAACACCGTTGCACCCTGTGCAAACCTGCACGCAATCCGCGATGCCTAATATTTCCTGGGGAAGCAGAAGTCGGCGTGGAAATTGCGAAATTTTTCTGCCTGTCGCTGGGGAATCTAACGAGCCAGCGGTAGTCCATCAAATGATTTTTCAAGAGCGGTAAATAAAAGGGTAACTGGAACAATTAAGGAAACACGGTTAAATTACGTGTACACTTCCCCCGGCGTTAAAATTTCAAGAATGTAGCCGGCTTCACTGAACTATTAAAATTTGTGATTTTTTCGTCCGCCATTTTGTCGCTAAAAGACGCCCAACGTTGTGGACAAAATGATAGCATAGTCCATTCAGCATGATATCTTCGAATACTTCACTCAATTGGCAGGAAAGTGAATTTTTCTAGAGTTCGGATAGCAGAGGTTGTACTATATCGCGGATTACACGCGTAAATACGGTCCGAATTGCATCGTGTTTGGGCTCATTTTAAACAGGAAAGTTTGAGGAAGATGTTCGTCAAAGTCTCATTCAAAAATAGTTATAAACAGAGAAGTTATGGCACTGAATTAGTACTGACTCACCGGTATGTTCTGCTCACTGCCTATCCTTTCCCACGTTTTACGCTGGTGGGGGGGGGGGGGGGGAATCAATCTACTGGGCAAGTTAAAAATGTTAATTAGGATGTATTTACGAACAAAATGAAAAATCTGCAGCTGCACAATTCTCACTGGAAGCTAAAATAAGCTGAAATTACTAAAAGAAGACGCAGAGGTATACAATATGGCGCGATTTTCCGTCTCATGGCCTACCATGTAAATTATGAATCCGTTTTAATAGTTATACAATGCCGGTAGTCGACCACGCCGCCATGTTATCGGCAGGCCTCCGGCGCGGGAATTTCGAATCCCGAGCGGAGCAATACATCTCGAGCCGTCAGTGGAAAATCGACCGAGAACTTCGCCTTTCCCCATTCGCACCCAGTTTTTCCGGCTCTCCTTTTTTTTCCAAGCTCGGCCAGAACTCACGGAAGTTCATCAGGGCCTTTGAATGGTTTAATTTGCATACCTAACAATATTACATCGCGCGGCCGCGCTCCCCGACGATAGCTTTTCGAGCTTCCTTCTGCGTTTTACCGTGTTGGAACTGAATTTTAAGAGCAAATCGCGAGGGGATGGGGGATGGGGGATGGGGATGCGGGAGCGTCTTCTGGCTCGCGGAAATAAAACCGGCACGACGGGAAAAGTATTTTTCACGTCGGCCGGTGTCTCGGAGTTTCGTCGCTTTTGTCGACGCGTTTGCGTTGATTATCCCCAATTTGTCCGCGCGCCACGGCCGGGAGAACGGGATCTGGGGAATGTTGTTCGACGAGGGAAAATAATGTCAACGAGGGCGTAGATTTGCAAACAAGGCAATCTCGTTTGCCGGCTGCCGGTGCTCCGCCTTCAATTTTCAATTGCTCAAAGGCAAACGTCCTTTATCGGGAAAAGGAAGCGCTCGAACGACCAATCCCGAAATTCCTCCCAGGTATCGCGCCGGAGACATCAACCATAAGCTTCCGCGGGGCTGGTGGAACCCGAGAGTCCTCGGAGAGTATACGGATTAATAAATTGGTGCACTGGATTCTCCATTTACATGACAGATTCCGCGCGAAACAGAGGCTAAATCGCGGGTCTCGCGCGTTGCTTCTTCTTTCGGTTATTTCATATTGCTTCATTTGGTTCGTAAATGCATGCTGGTTAACATTTTTAACTTACCCGGTTGATTAATTTTTTTTCCGCTAGCGTGCAGCGTCGGAGAGAATGGCGAGTAAGCAGAACATACCGGTGAGACGATACTGATTCGGAGCCGTAACTTCTCTGTTTATAATGATTTTTTAATGGGACTTTTACAAACGCGTTCCTTACACTTTCCTGTTTAAAACGAGACCAAACACGATGCAATTCGGATTGTATTTACCTGTGTAATCCGCGATATAGTACAACCTCTGCTATCCGAACTCCAAAAAAATTCACTTTTTTCTTTCGATTCAGCGAACCATTCGAAGATATACTCGGTGGAGTATCGTACACGGTTTTGTCCAGCAGTTTAAAGGTCCTTAGCCGGAAAAAAATGGCGGGCGATTTTTAGCATAAGACAAACCGGAAGCGTCGCGAAAATCCTGTTCACGGGAATAATATTCTCGTTGTCCCCGTCGATTCCGGCGATATATTTCGGCCACGGTCTTCCAGGATTTCTCCTTCGTCAGCGTGTGCGTCTGGGGTGCGGATGCGGGGTATTAGCAGGATTTATGCATTTATAGGATCGCGGCAGGCGATGGATGCGTCCTGAGGAGCGCGCCGATGTCGGGGAATCTCCCGATAATCGTCGCCGTGTAATCGCGTTTGCTCTCGAACCGACGATTTATGACCAGTCACGTCACTGCCAACCGTGCGTGTCTGCCTTCGCCTGCTGATTAATGCGAGCGGACTCCGCCGACGGAAATAATGTACAGATTTCCGACGCGGGGAGAACGAGGAATTGTGGCTCGCTAGCCGAAACGGCCCTTGAAAACTGCTATAACGGTTCCTGAAATGATCCTGAGGAAGTTCTTCAGGGTGCAGTTGCCACGAGTGCAGTTGTCTTCTGGTAAAAATGCTTTAGCTCGAATGTGGTTCGTTCTATTCTCATCCTGAACCATTTAGGTTCACCTAGGTTCAACCTAGGTTCATCCTGAACCATCTAGGTTCGTCCGGAAACCATCTAGGTTCGTCCGGAAACCATCTAGGTTCGTCCTGAACCATCTAGGTTCAACCTAGGTTCATCCTGAACCATCTAGGTTCATCCTGAACCATCTAGGTTCGTGTTGAACCATCTGGGTTCCTCCTAAACCATTTAGGTTCACCTAGGTTCAACCTAGGTTCATCCTGAACCATCTAGGTTCACCTAGGTTCAACCTAGGTTCATCCTGAACCATCTAGGTTAACCTAGGTTCAACCTAGGTTCATCCTGAACCATCTAGGTTCATCCTGAACCATCTAGGTTCATCCTGAACCATCTAGGTTCATCCTGAACCATCTAGGTTCGTGTTGAACCATCTGGGTTCCTCCTAAACCATTTAGGTTCACCTAGGTTCATCCTGAACCACCTAGGTTCGTCCTAGGTTCATTCCGAATCACTCAGGTTCGTCCTAGGTTCATCCTGAACCATATAGGTTCGTGTTGAACCATCTGGGTTCCTCCTAAACCATTTAGGTTCACCTAGGTTCATCCTGAACCACCTAGGTTCGTCCTAGGTTCATTCCGAATCACCCAGGTTCGTCCTAGGTTCATTCCGAATCACCCAGGTTCGTCCTAGGTTCATCCTGAACCATATAGGTTCGTGTTGAACCATCTGGGTTCCTCCTAAACCATTTAGGTTCACCTAGGTTCATTCCGAATCACCCAGGTTCGTCCTAGGTTCATCCTGAACCATCTAGGTTCGTCCTGAACCATTTAGGTTCACCTAGGTTCGTTCTGAACCATCTGGGTTCGTCCTAGGTTCATGCTGAACAATCTAGGTTTATCCTGAACCATCTAGGTTCGTCTTCATTCGGCACGCAAAGCAGAAAAAAGTAGTGGTTTATCACTGTCCACGTAGCAGATGAGTTCCAAACAAAATTTTATGACGTCGCGTCGGGGAGGAGGCGGTATTTTTATTAGTTCACCCCGGGAGGAGTTTGTCGATCGTAATTTAGCATTTTGAGCGTCCCACGGGACGAATAAATAACTATTGTCAGAGCGGGAAACGTTGGTGCGAGTATATGTATGTATGTATGTATAATACGCAGATATACATATGTACAGAGAGGATCTCCACTCCGTGTGGAGCTTCGGAAGTTCTCGCATTATCGAACTTCATCCGTTTTCTCCCGCCGCGCCGGCGGCGACTATAGTTTGCAAAAAGCAGCTAAGCCGAGAAAGATGGCGCGGGATCCTGGGAGCGTGAAAGAGGCTTTTTGTCGGCGACAACCGCCGACGACAACGGCGATGACGTTCACACTCTCGACGAGATGAATTGGATGTGCTCGGGAATATATGGGGACACGTAATCCAAGGTCGGAAATTCGCGATGGAACCTGGCGAGCCGATTATCCGCGTATTCGCGAAAACAGAGCCGGAATTCGATTCCCTTGTACAACCCTGGATACTTGTTTCTGCAATTACTTTATCGTCAGATGTAGAAGAGATAGACTAGAGACTCTTCGTTCGATAGAATTGCCTGAAAACACTTTCAGACGAGATTTCAAGATCACCAGTATTTTTTTCGACGAAATTTTGGATTCTTTCTTCGATATTGTTATAGAGCATGAAAAGACGAATCCAACGAGTACGATGAACATACCATTCCGACCATTCAATCCAGAGATACTCGTGTTTGAAAATATTGAAAATCTTTTAAAAAAATCTTTCAGACACAAATATTTCTGGATTGAATAGTCGGAATGGTATGTTCATTATACTCGTTGGATTCGTCTTTTCATGCTCTACAATAATATCAAAGAAAACACGCAATATTTCCTTTTTACAAATATCGATCAGGTTAAAATCTTATCAATAAGTGCTTCAATCAATTTTTGGCCAAAATAACAATAAACGAGGTACATGTTCAGGTGATCCCAATTATCTCATGATTTAGTATTCGTGCCAAAGATGTAGTAAAGGGAGTGCAAAAATTTATTATTCCGTGGCGAGTAGAGTGACGGTAAAAACTTGCGAGGAGAAAGAAGCGCAACGGTCCCGTGGATTAACATTGGTACTCGAAAATCACAAAGAGATAATAAGTTTCCAAAGGTACGGCGGCGTTCACCTGTCGCCGCAGTGATACTGCGATATCACTGCGGCTCATTCGCGGTGATGAAAATTTTGCTCGAAAATTGAAAGAGCATGCAAACGAACCGCCCGCAAAGACTCTGGAGTGTTCATTATTCCCGCGACCATGATTTATTTGATGCTCGTGTGTGACAGATAATTCTTCGGATACGCTTCCGTCGGTCGCGAAATACAAATGATATTGGCGCTGTATTGTAATTAATTAATGCGGGCTATTAGTATAATGAACTGTAATTAAATTAGCAATTAGGTTGCTAGGTTTATGTGTTATATTGTAAAAATTTGCTTGGAGACATTAGAAAAAGTATCGAAACTTATAAAATAATTTTAACAATCGACTGTAGTTTAAATAATTAAAAAATATTGATAGTGATAATAAATAAAATTTAATAGCCGTAGTAATATTAAAAATATTAAATACTGCCCTTTAATGCATTAAAATTATTTATGTCGCTCATTTTTTAAAGACTGGGTAAGAAGATTTATGTCGTACATTAAAATAATGAATGAAGTCAAGCATAAAAATCTTGTTACGATGGTTTCATTTTTAAAAATTGCAGAAACGCGTATCGGAGGTCAAAGGAGAAATCCATCAAACGAATAAATATTTAATATCACTATCGCTCGCAATTGTGTCGCGGCGATTAATTCTAGTGACCCTTTTTGTGGACTTAATTATAGCTTCGTGTAATTTCAAGAATTTCATTCGTTCTCATCCTATATTTACTGGTGCACAGCGACTCGTTGATTTATTCATTGGAAAGGTTTCATATTTGCTGCTCGGAAATCGCGGATACAGTTTGACGGTTTAAAGAAAAATCGTGTGAACGGCCGGCGATTTCTACGCTTAATTAATATCTCGAAATTACGTGAATAAAAATACCATGGGAAATCATGTTAGAAATAATTTTACAAAACCGTCAGTGAGCGCATTCTTTTTTAAAAGAGGACAAAATTATACTGTCTCGAAGAATACGTATGATGACAGGAAGTTTTTGTTTCTCAAGATTATTTTTTAACAAGATTTCATTGATATTTTTTATATGAAACCATACATTTTACTTTCGATAGGCTTATACAGCATGAAAAGACAAATCCGACGAGTATAATGACCATACCGTTACGATCATCCAATCTCGAGATATTTCTGTTCGAAAGATACTTTTTTCAGTGAAAGCATTTCCAAATTTACCTTTCAGACACAAATATCTCGAGATTAAATAATCGAAGTGGTATGGTCATTATACTCGTTGGATTCGTCTTTTTGCGTTCTATAATAATATCGAAGAAGAACCAGGAAATTTCGTCTGAAAAATAACAATAACCTTTAATTCTTGTAAAAAAAAAACATACCACTTTGATAATGCTGTTGTGAATGAATCGGGGCCAATGAGTGAATTTTGGTTAAACAATGTCAATGTGGAATGCTAACAACAAAATGTGTCACCGCTACATGTAAGTGTCAGCGTAATTCGCGATGACAACATTCTCCAGTGGAAAAATCCGCCACTGGCAGTATCTCGCATTTCCATGGAATCACGTACGCGTATGCATCCTCGTTACAAGAGGACCAGGGCATAATCCTGGAACGCGTGGTGGCGTCGTTACACCATTATCGTTCATCGTGGGAAAGAGAGAAAGGAAAACGACAAAAAGAAAGAACGTAAAAGAACAGTCTCCACGAGGGTGGCGTCGTCCCAGAATTTGGCTGGCCATGCTCTTCAATTCTGAAAAAATCCTGAAAAGTCCCCCCCGAGTCTTCTAAGAGCCCGCTCGCTATCCCTCGTCCCGCGAGGAAAAAAATGAAGCAATTACACAAAACACTGGCTAATGGACCTTAATAAGGGGTGCTGCTCATATTCCGCGCAAGCTTTTTCTTCTTTTTTTTTTTGTGCGGCTGCTGTTCAACCCTTTACTTCCCACTTAGCTCCCACGCAACCAGATTTTTCCCTTCGAAAGAGGAAAAAAATCGCGACGGGTTATTATTGTTTTTATCCGACTCGAAAATTAGATACAGATAAACGCAAACTGAGAAAAGAAGAAAAATTCTAATTGGAAACTGTTATACTGTCTCGTGCAAACAGTAATTTGTGAAATCGACTTTCCAAGTTCGTTGATATTTTTTTAGTCACTATCTTATATTTTCTCTTCGATATTCTGGTACAGCATGAAAAGACGAATCCAACGAGTACCATGACCATAGCATTTTTATCATTCATTCCCGATATATTCGTATCCGAAAGTATTAAGTACGTTAAAAAAATATATTTCGAGTACAAATATCTCGAGATAAAATTATCAAAACGGTATCGTCATGGTACTCGTTGGACTCGTATTTCCAAGCTCTATAAGAATATCGACGAAGAAATGCAATACATCAACATCATGCTCAGTCGTGATCAATTCAAAATTCAATTATACACTAAAATACAGCGAAATAGGGGAAAATACAGTACACAATCGAGCCAATCGCTATTATAAATGAACCTCGGATGACAAATAGGTTTGCCGTCGGTGAACCATGGAATTATTTCACCGATGCACCGGAGGACGCCGTTCGCATCGCAAAGACGCGTATCCACCTTCGGCTAACGGTAGCGCATACACGGTTGCATTCATTCCTTGAGCCGATGACGATTGCCTAGACGGTTCTTACGGCATGCTCTCTCCCACATAATAGCTGTCCCAGTGAATAGCGGTCCCCGGTATCGTGTCCAACGCGCTCCGACGCATCCTGCATCGATGTGCATTATACGGGCGGCAGGTTGGTGCAGTGTGGTTGCACTTTCCCAGAGAACACTCGCATCGGTGAATATATACGTATAGACGCCTCTTTCCTCCTTCGCGTATTAAGTCAAGCGCGATCATTTGCATGTTGTTCACAGTCGGCATAACTGAGAACGGTTTCGGTCACTTTTTCCCGACGACATTGTGCGGAACTTTCGACAAAGTCGACGTAGAACGGTGAAAGTGTTCTCAAACGATTGTTAAAACGTTGCGGGGGTCGAGGGAGAAATGATCACGTTATTATACGTCGCAAGGTGTGCGAGATATTTGCGGGTAATGCGCGGAAACTTGCTAATGTTGTTATAGGACGGAGGATGTGATTAAATGCAATTGCATTGGTGTGATTATAATTTGGGCAACCGATTCGGGCTCGTATGGTAATATCAGCTATTAGGGTAGATGCATGCAAAATTTCTAGGCGATTTGTCGATCGGTGTTTCCGTAATTTAGGAACGAATGGGCACACAGTGCTGCTCGGCCTGGTGAATCGAATATTTTCGATTTTAATTGTGCTTTTCAAAATGCTCCGAAAAATTGTGTCATGACTCGGGTACAAAATTTGAACTATCTCGGGCTAGCTTTTACGTAGCATGAGAAATACTCCATCAAGCATCACGATTTTAGCCAAACGATCAAAAGAGTCTCGGCAAGTAGTAACATCAACGCATGGTGAATTGTGCTTTTGAGAGAGCTCCGAAAAATTGTGTCATGACTCGGGTACAAAATTTGAACTATCTCGGGCTAGCTTTTACGTAGCATGAGACACACTCCATCAAGCATCACGATTTTAGCCAAACGATCAAAAGAGTCTCGGCAAGTAGTAACATCAACGCATGGTGAATTGTGCTTTTGAGAGAGCTCCGAAAAATTGTGTCATGACTCAGGCACAAAATTTGAACTACCTCGGGCTAGCTTTTACGTAGCATGAGAAATACTCCATCAAGCATCACGATTTTAGCCAAACGATCAAGAGTCTCGGCAAGTAGTAACATCAACGCATGGTCCTCAATCCCAGCGCCCTCAGGTGCTCAAAATCGCTAAGCATCGTCGCTCAACAAAAGAGGATTACCCACAATCCTGTGACCTCTGAATCGTCAGAAAGCAGCCTCGACATCAGTTTTCGATTTTTCCTCGAACCGGTGACTGCGACCCAACTTCTTCGACAACTCCCACGCCTAACCCACTACCCTACCAACCCTCAAAATTCCACCCGCCTCCTGGTGCCTAACCTACACAGACACGCTCACGTACACCCAGAAGCGCTCCTCTTTCCCAGTTCGCGAAGGACTATCTCTTGGTAGCATCTTCGATCCTCGGAGCCCGGCAGCTCTGTATTTATGCGACGTTGCGCAGAATTACTGAACTCTTTCGCGTCCGTAGCCAACCCCGTAGACGTCTGTCTTTAAACGTTCGCTCTACATCCCTCGTCCTCCTTTGCGTTCCACGGCTCTTCGTTTTCTATCGTCGCCGTTGCCTTCGTCGTCGTCGTCGTCGTCGTCGTCGTCGTCGTCGTCGTCGTTTGATTCTTTCTCCCGTTATTTATCTTTGACTCTCCGTTTTCATTTCTTGCCATCCGGTAACCCGGCCACCCCTCCTTTTTCAAACGGGGATGAAAGACACGCCTCTGTGCACGGCGACTACCCTGAAGACCTCTCTCTCCTCTCTCGCTCTCGCTCTCTCGTCAGGGTAGTAGCCGGCGTGGAGCAGCACGGTCCCGCGAATTTCTCTGTTCCATTAGCACAAAGGAACGCTGCCATGACAGTCACGCGCGCTCCTCGGAATTAAAGGACCTGCGCACCCTCTACACCCCCCCCCCCCCCAAGGCTAGCTAGCAATTAAAGTGGCTTAATTGAAAGATGTACCGCGACCGGGATAATAACGAAACGCGGCCGATAAGTTGGCTAATGCTGCCCGGGAACCCTAATTATCGACATACTCTCCGGAATTGGAAGGTCCTGGGCTGATCGAGGCCTAGAACAAGATGCAGAGTAAACAGGGATTCCCGGGGGATCGGGAGGCGATTAGGGAGATTTATGCCGGGTTACGACTGTGCCCTTGGTGTCACGGCGCGGCGGAGTCGTTGGGAACAGTGTACCAGAGTTTTGCATTAATTTTCGGAGAAACGCACATCAGAATTGAATCATCTTGACGATCTTAGTAGGCTGTAAATAGCCCCGCAACGCTAAATTCAAATTCGTTTCTTCCATTTCGTGTTTTCCACGAAAATGACCACAGTTCGGATAGCAGAGGTCCCACTATATCGCGTATTAAACGGACAGTTGCGGTCCGAATTGCATCGTGTTCGGTATCGTTTTGCTCGCAGAAGAGTCGCGGACATTTCAGTGGAAGTTTCGTTGAAAAATTGTTGGGGACAACAAAGTTCTATCAACTTTTGTCCACGCGCTGCCCTTTTCGCCAGCGGTAAGAGCTCGAAGAATAGCATGTGCGCGCGACGTAAACCGCTTTACGGGCTGGAAATTTCCGGGCGCATGTAACTACATACATCGTGTTCAATTCGCGGCGGTTTCAATATTAAAATTGTCAATATAACTCCCGCTTTTCGTTGAAAACAACAGGCGCCCGGGAGCACGGCGCGCGCGGCGTTCCTCTGGTTTCCAGAAACAATATGCCTAAGCGTCGCCGGCGCAGCGGCGTCGACACGATATTACAAAGCCTGATTTATATTGACCATTCACGCTCAACCACTGCCGTAATGCTGCACGCACAACCACCGAGCCCTGTCCCCTCCCCACCTCTCTCTCTCTCTCTCTCTCTCTCTCTCTCTCTCTCTCTCTCTCTCTCTCTTCCTCGCTCACCCCACGCCGTCACTTACATTCACTCGGAAACCCGGAAGTCCGGATCATTATGACGTAATAAACGTCCCTACCATGCCGTCTGTCACTCGCGTACCTTATTACGACCCCGGCCCTGTTACCACCACTCGGAAACATTATGGAGCGGTAGAGTTTCAACATTTTTTTCGATGGAAATTCGAATTAGTTCGAGTCCGACCTCTGTCAGCTCTAAACGCTTCGGTATGATAAAGATCGCTATGTTTCCTGCCGCGTCATTTTAACACTAAATTTGCGGAGCATTGACACTATTTATTTAACTTTTTAATTGTACAATTTTTGTGAGAATATAGTTGTATCTATAGTTTTCTATGGGTGTGTGCCTTAAGAATCTCAATAATCGTATATTATAAAATTTTCATTTGCTCGTACCGTTTCGTAATTCGCTAAGAACTTGTTAGTTGCATTTATTGTAGATGGTGTATAATAATTTTTGGTTTTCTGTTTCTTTTCCAGCTGGGTTTTTTCACGTACTACACAGTGGCGATGGGAGAAGTGAATCCGTCGGGTCCGGTACCAATCGATAGTGTCTTCATTTACAGACCGGACAAACGTCTCGAGCTCTGGAGGTTCGCGTTCTATATGTTCCTTCATGCTGGGTGAGTATTAACTCGTTGAAAGCTAATCGATCCGCTCCGTTGATTTGCCGGAAAAAATATATTTAAATAATTCCCCACTGCAACGAAAACGCGTCAAGAAATCCTATTTGATACCATGGATTCAGATATTTTTTTACTTTACTGTGTAATTGAAAGTTTTGTATGAATATTTTTTTTAATTAAATCTTGCATTTTTTCTTCGATATTGTTGTAGAGCGTGAAAAGACGAATCCAACGAGTATAATGACCATGCTGTTACGATCATTCAGTTTCGAGATATTCGTGTCTGAAAGGTAGGGCGTGGGTTAGGTCTTGGCTAGGTACCTTACCTTTCAGACATGAATTTCTCGAGATGGAATGGTCGAAATGGTATCGTCATTATACTCGTTGGATTCGTATTTTCATGCTTCACGACAATATCGAGAGAAAAATACAGGATTCCGTTAACAATTTTCCTAAAAAGTGTTCTTAATTCTAATACCAGTAAAGTTAGGAGAAAAATTATTTGCTTTTTGGAAAGGGATAGATATATTATTAAAAAGCACAGTTTTCTGTTTTATTTGACTGCAAAAGTTTTCGAATAATCTAAAATCGGAAGATAAATGTTTCCGGAGACGTATTGGTAAGTAATTTCCGCAAAAAAGCAATTAATATTAATTTGCAATCGTGATCAGTGTACGTCGAAAAACAGAACGCGAGGATGTAGAATTATTTATGGCACAATCGGTGACGGAGCTCTGTTTTTACAAGCTTCATAAGCTGCGCCGATACTTTTTCAATGTTATATGTGCGTGTGTACGTCCGTTATATTTGCATGTTGCGAAATGAAACGCGATGAATTTTGGAATATACGAAAATTGAAATTTATGAGTGATTTATCGACAGTTTTCGCATATAAATCCCAATTTGAAATGTTTGAAACGTCGATTACTGATCCTTAATGACGACGTTTTTGGAAATTGTGTTATTATATGTAGCTGTTTATTGAAAGCTGCAATTATTTACTCGATACACAAAGTATTCCGGAAAATGTTCGAAGGTTTATTATAAAACTTCAAAAACCAGTCATAAACACTAAATCTAAAAGTTGAGACTCGAGATCGAAATAGAAAAATAAAATTGAGTATTGAATTTAAAAAATAAAAAAAATCTCCAGCGAAATCAAGGGCACAAAAGCCCTAAAAATTGAACAACCCTCCAGTCTACCAAAAATCCCATTGTACCATTCAAACAATACACAGGATTTGACAGAATCAAATCCTAGACAAAAGTCGAACGTCGATCCCAAACAAAGGTCGAAATTGAATTTATTGGGAAGTTAAAAACTACGTGGCCACAATGATGACGCCCCACCCATAAAAATGGTATAAAATGGTGGGGCGAAAGGAAGTTCGCGAATTAAAATTCGGCTCGCATTGCACATTTCGCCGACCACTTTTCTCGATTGGCCCCGGCCCACGGCGTGAATGCACTCGATGCAACTGCCGCGTTAATCCTTGACGCTAATTTCGCTCTCCAACCCCTTCCCCCTCTTTCACACCCTCCCCCATTTTGCGAATCACGATGCGATCTCCCACCGACCGACGAGAATCGAATCGAATTCAACTATTGTTCCGCCAGTCCGAAGAGAATCATATGTATTTTTTCTGACCACTTTTTAACGGGACTTCAAGGTCATCGACGATTTTTTAAAATCGAAATCTTATGTTTCTTAGATATCCTTGCAGAGCATGAAAAGACGAATCCAACGACTATAATGACTGTACCGTTCCGATAAACCGTTCTCGAGATATCCCTGTCTGAAAGAATTGAACATCTTTTAAAAAAATTCTTTCAGACACAAATATCTCGAGATTGAATGATCGAAATGGTACGGTTATTGTACTCATTGGATTCGTCTTTTTATGCTCTATAAGAATATGCAAGAGTGAACATATGGTTCCGACGAAAAAAATATCAGTGATCTTAAAATTTCGTGATTGGCCCTCGGCCTGCAGCATGAACGCACTCGATGCAACTGCGCCGCGTTAATCCTTGACGCTAATTTCGCTTTGCAACCCCCACCCTTTTACACCCCTCCACCCCTTTCCCGAATCACGTTGCAATCTCCCTGCGACCGACGCGAATCGAATCGAATCGAATTCAACCATCGTTCCGCCAGTCGAACAGAATTACGTAAATGTCCTGGCACGCGACCGGGTCCCACGCCGGAAAATACGTTTTCTTCCACCCCTTCTCCCCCTTTTCATCCCCGCTTTTCTACCCCTTCCAATGTCTACGCCATCGGCTATTTTTCCTAAAGAACTGTCTCGACGAACTTTTTACCCATACCATTCTCTCCAGCTCTTGTTTTATCACCGTTCCTGCACCCTCACCCTGAAGGGTGGGGATGGAAGGGTGCTGAAATTTATTTAGGTGTATTGCGGATTTATAGTGATCACTGTTATTACCATAGGGTTCGATGGTACGTCTTAGATCACGGGGCTGGGAGAAATATATTTATTTGCGGCAGTTTTTGTGTGGGGCTATAGTGTGGGAGAATTTGTCATTTTGGAAAAAAAAGTTTTCAAAAATTTGGTTCTTGGATGAGATGTTGAGGACGCGTTTTTATTTTTTGAGATTTTCTATTTAAGAATCGAGGAATATAAATAGTAATCGGTAAAAGTAATTGTGTAATAAAAATTGAGTAGTATAAATAGTAAATGAATAATGCAAATTGATTGTAATTTTCGATGTTTCACATTTTTGCTGCTTCAAGAACAGACGAATAAACCGAGTTACTTTAAAATGAAGCATCGTAGGAAGTTTTTCTTACGAAAACGCGGCCGACTGTAAAAGAGTGAGTAATTTTTGTTCACGATGCTTTACCTCGTACGGTTACAAAGTTGCATCCGAGAACCGTGAAAACGCGAAAATTTTTAAGGGATGATTTCACCCTTTCACGGTGAACTTCCGCGGCGGCGGAATGAAAAAAATGTTTTTTATCCAGCCCAACGCGCTTTACAATTCCCGGCGAAGCTTTATCAGCATCACAATTTTGCGTGTTGCGGGCTTCCCGCAGGAAGATTTTCAAATTATTTTTCGCTTTAGAATTACCGTTCGCTTGTCAGAAGCACCCGCGAGCAAATCGATTTAACAAAATAACAAATTATCGTGCGTCTAACTCTATTTGTTTACTGTTCGCGCCACCCAATTTTTATTATTTACTACTTTTACTGTTCATTATCTTTAGTATTTCATCTTCACTCAATTTTTATTATTTATCATTTTTCTATTATACTCAATTTTTAGTATTTTTATTTTCACTGTTCACTCTTTGTACCTCTTAATTTTCATTGTTCACCAGTTTTATGGTTTAACATTCATACTATTCAGTTTTTAGAATCTACCATTTTTATCATGTACTGTCGCTGTAGGTGCCATTTCGACGCCATCTTGTACCTTCTTGTGCACCCATTTTGCTCCATCTTTGCTCAGGGTTGCTAGATTATCTACTTTTATGATTGTAGGCTTCTCTGTTTTTACCCTTGTGGGTTTCCCTAAATCTGCTTTGCATGTTGTCATACTTGAACCGCCAACTGCGGAACGAGGACGTGTTTTCTCAGAATTTGAAATTCTCAAAAACTGACCGAAAAAACGTCCAACGATCTCTAAAACGTGATTCTATCAAGCCCAGAAACAAATCTGAAGTTGCGACTCCCCGGATTGGCGACACTAATCAATTTTAAATCGAAATATTAGGTGAGTTGGAATATAAATTCCAGGGTATAAAAATCGATCATCGAAATGTCCGCCATCTTTGTCAATAACCACGGACTAACACTGTAGCTCCTCGGATTAGTGATTCGAAAGATTATCACATATTTTCAAACCCCTTTTCTCAATCTACACAATTCGGATTTTTACTATGTTAGAAAGGACTAAAAAAATATTCCCATTTGCAACTCTAACTTGTAAAATACAAGAGGTGTGTATGTTAAAAAAAAAAAATGTTCATTCGTACCTAACCAAAAAGTATGCAAATTTTCCGAAACGAATGAACCGGCTAAATGTCTGAAATATCTGAATTTAGGGGATGAAGGATGGAATTTCGAATGCGAGGGGATTATGGGGCGTCAGATAAAAGGTTAAGCGTTCGAAAAGCGATCGATCCGAGGTGGCCAAAAGAAATACGACTCATCGCATTAATAACCGGGCACGCTACAGTATCCTTTCGGCAACAAGAAAACTACTTTCACGGAAGACTGATAACGGCTGGAGAAGGATAGGGGAGCGGAGGGATGGAACAAAGAGAAAGAAGAAAGGGATGGAAGAAAGTGGGTGCGCGCGCGCCCGAGCGAGCGAGCAGGAGAGCACGGTCTATGGGAAAACGTCGGGTCACTCTTATCACCGTTTCCATACGCACGTAGGGAAAATGGTCGCCTTATCTGGCGTTTCCATGAATAATTTAGAGAGCTTCGCTGCTGAAAACTTCTCTCTACCGGCCTCGTTCTATCGTTCCGTCCTTTCCACCCCCGCACACCGTCCACGGGAAAAGAGAAAAGGGAAAAAGGCACGCCTGTGTGCAAGCAGCGAGAAGAGAGACAGTCAGAGAGAAAAACGAAGAAGATCGGAAAGAGGAGTCGCGAAGATCGTGACTCTTACCGAACGAGACGGGTGAAAGTTCGTTCAACCTCCCCGGATTAGCGAGAAGTAGTCGAAATAATTTCGCGTCGGCCGATTTCGTTCGATTTTCGGTCGTTTCGCGTCGGAATCGCTAATCCGGGGAGCCACAACGTTCGCCTACAGCTTATTCACAATAATGGCGGACACTTTGAGTTGATAATAATATAAAATAAATTGATAACAATATAAAAAAAAATAAATAAAAACCTTTAAACAACTCACAAAATTTTGTATAGATTTCAACTTTATAAGTGTAATTAAGAAACGAAAAGCTCGTCTTTGATTTCGCATAAAAATCCCCAGTCTGTTGATCGCAAAAGGGTTTGCGGAGTATGGCCGATCGAGGAACGTCAGAATAAAGGTGTAGTTTCAGCAAGTTGACTCGAACGTTCCGCAGACGCTGGTAAGGTTGTCAGCCGTTCTAACTACTTTCCAGTTGTTAATTACACCCCGAAAACTTCTTACTTATCGTACGAACCGTGGGACCAGTTTGTCGAGCTTGATGTCTCAGCGTTTCGCGGGTCCAATAACGAACCGATTCCAGCGTTCTCCGCGCGATCGAGCCGATAATACTAATCACCCCGCTTCTATTGTCCTACGTTTAACTGGAATCCTTTCACACCACCACCTCTTGCCCTTTTGTCCTCTCATTGGCTCAGTCAATTCATCCACGAACACGTTAATGATACTATGAATATCCTAGAACAAACTGACACTGTTATAAAACTTGTTAGACTTTTTGTTAAACGACAACTTATACTTTTTCTCAGATATTCTTGTAGAGCATGAAAAGACGAATCCAACGAGTACCATGACCATACCATTTCGATCACTCAATCTCGAGATATTTGTGTCTGAAAGAATTTTTTGAAAAGATGTTCAATTCTTTCAGACGCGAATATCTCGAAATCGAGTGATCGAAAAGGTATGGCCATGGTACTCGTTGGACTCGTCTTTTCGTGCTCTATGAGAAGGTAGTGACTCTATAAGGTAGTGACTAAAAAAATGTCAATGAGCATGGAAAGTCGATGGAAAAAATTGTTTGCACGCAACAGCGCTACCCGCAGTCAATTTATAAAGATCTCTAGACAAGATCGGACGATTTTCGGAAGATTGCTAATGGATCGGAGAATCTGTTCGAGTTTCTAATTGCTGGAATTTTTGCAACAGATGCCTAGGTAGGGTTCGATGAAACTCTCCCGACAGAGTCCCATGTAAAATGCAATTGTTCCGCGGAACAAGCAGAAGTTCGTCCGCGCACGTGTCGCATCAAGGATGAGGCCTTCTTTTCTGCATTTATACGACATTAGGCGAGTCGGCCGCGGCATAATGGTTCCGCTCGTCGGGCATGCATAATGGTCCCTTGCATCGGTGACGAAGGATCCGCGCTCGCATATTTGCAAGATGAACGCCGTTATTTAAATCGAGTCCTTGTACACACGCCGATGACTCGATTCCCCCTTTTTCCTCTATGGGGAAACCCGCGGCAACTTCTGCTCGGAATCAATTCTTCCCGGGGAAATTTGTTTAGAACCGCGCGCGCGCACCCGTTCTCCGGCCAATTGCATTTTTATAAGCGAATACAAAGGATCGGCGAAAAACGTGCGGCGGGGAACGCTCGCGAAATATACTGCGGAGCGATCGGCTCGAATTTATGGCGGGTTCTAAAGCGTTCCGGGGGAGACTCGGCTTCGTTTCGAAACGACTTTCGCGAGGTTTTTTTGCGAGCCGGTCAGAGGGACATGGTCTGCCCCTGCCTTTGCGAAAATTCGCGAAAGTTCGGCTGATTTTGCGAGGGTTTGATCGTTGCCGGAACACGAGATTAAGCGTAAAATGATGTGGTAAGTTCAACTTTGAAAAGTCGATTTGACATCGAAAAATTAAAATTCTATGTGCAAATACAGTAGAATCGCACGGTTTTGGGGACTAAAATAACATTTTTGCGAACGAATTCAGTCAAAAATTAAATTTCAAATTTCAAAATGAATAGTGCAGATGAAAACTGTAGATACAGTACAATTGTAAAAGCTTCGTGACTGAAATAAAATTGTTGTGAACGAATTGAGACAAAAATTAAATCCGAAATTTCAAAATTAATAGTGCAGATGGAAATTGTGGATACAGTACAATTGTAAAAGCTTCGTGACTGAAATAAAATTGTTGTGAACGAATTGAGTAAAAAATTAAATTTTTTAGTTTCAAAAGTAAAATTGCAAGCTTTATGACGGAAAGAAAATTCTTCTGAACGAGCCGGTTGCAAAATGAGGTTTAAAATGTGGAAATGGAACAAATATGAAAAATTATAGGTTTGGCAAAATTGGCAAAAAAAGAAATGGTTACGGATGAACAAAGCAGATCATTTGAGCGAATGATCGAATGGCGAGGCGGATGCGAGTGAAGGAACGAATTGGCGGAATGAGTGACGCTCGAAGTCGATTTTGCGTTTCCATTTTCCCGGAATTACTATCGACTTCGCCACTCCGATTGGATGGCGAGCGATGATCCGATCTTGGCGCTAATTCCGTTGTACAAGGAATGTTCCTCGGACGTTTCGCCACCCACACAGATCACGCTGTTCGCTTCGTTCCTGTCCGCGGACGTGGCACGGAAACATCTTTTCGAGGATACCGCACCGCACCGCACCGACGGCATACCGGGCTCTCCTATTTTCGCGAACGCTGCGATACCATTGTCTGACCCGACCGTGTGCCGCGTTCACTTCCTGCAATTACCGCGATTGTCTCGATTTTTCTCGACTTGCACCTTTCTCACGGCGCCCCTGCACCCGGCTACGAACCCACGAGACGCGCGGAGGACCGATGACGACCCTTCGCGTCAAGCGGGAACCCTTTCTCCCAGAAAAGTACAAGGTGTCGCAAAATTAGATGTCGCGGACACCACAGCGCGATTCTACACCCCCGATTTAGTCGAAAACGACTATAAGGAAAGCCCCGCAAAAGTGACCTTGAACGTGAAAAACAAGGTCAAAAGAAAACAAAAAAAAATCTTTTTGCGACCGTAGGTCGCAACTCAACCGTTCTCTTCCGAAATGACGTTGAAGTGCATATAATTTTTGGAGCACAGAAAATTTGGGTTTTTGTGACCTTGTTTTTCGCGTTCAAGGTCGATTTTGCGGGGGGTTCCTTATAGTCATTTTCGACTAAATCGGGGGTGTAGAATCGCGCTGTGGGGTCCGCGACGTACATTTTGTTGTGACGGTGGAAATTCGAAACGGTGGAAACAATCCGATCGGATTCTCAAGACGGAAAATAAACGCATAAATATCTCTGCCCGCGAAGCGTGCTGGCGATGTTCATCTAAATAGGAATTTCGCGTTCCTTGCGGGCGTAATTTCAGGCGGGGGCTCAATCAAACAATGTCCGAAGCTAGGGGTTGAGGAGGGGGGGGGGGGGAAGGCTAGGGGGAAATTAAATAGAATTAATTATTCCATGTGGTGGGCGTAGAACTGAAGGTGTTATCGCAAACAAAAAGATCAAAAGCCGGCTTCCGCCAAGGGAGATCCGCTCTGGATTGTGCGCCCATAAACAATTCCGTCCATTCGAGGCACGTTGCAAGGCAAATCCAAGTTCACCGGAGCAGCGAGAAAGCGCGTCGTGTTTCCCGCGGAACCGTGAAACGTTTCGAAAACAATTTTGCGAACAACTCTCGAATCGCGTTAAACATTTCGGCCTGTAATCCGAACTAATGGAAACGGAAATAGTTCCGTTTGCCCGGCTCCTTTCAACCAGGTTACCTCTTTTCTTCTGGAAAACGCGCGCGCGCGCGCGCACGCGCTCACCCACACACGCGTGCCTTGCAACTTTTTACCGTCTAAACTATTCCGACGCTTTTTCGCGAAATTTTTAGTTCGATCGACGATGCCGCTTGCTCAGTTTCGTGTTGTTGACATATATCGAGAAAACACCCGTTTTGGTTTGGTTTCAAGATGGCCGCGAAGGATTATTTTATTGGAGCAGCATCGGGGCTCGATAAGAGCAGCGACAGGACAGTCTATCCATTGCGCATAATTTCGCAGTTACGTAAAAAGGTACGTTCACAGTACCTACACGCCATCGAGTATCCCTTATCAGCAACCCCCTGGCCGGTTCTCCCTTTCGAACCGTTATCAAACGATTCTGGTTATTAATGCGAAAAATGTCTCGTGATTCTCGAGCTGGTTTTTATCGTTGCTATCGCGCCGTTTTATGCGAACGTACGTCTGGCAGCCATCTGATCATGGTGTCTCGATTTTTGGGAGAACGAGCTCCGAATGTTATTTATTTTCCTATTATACATTCATATTTGTACGTTTCTTCGAACCATTATGCGAATATGAATTCTTGGCAGGGTAATATTTGATCAAATATCGAGATACGAGGATTTATTTACAATTTATTAATGTTTCTCTTTATTTTCACTGAAACTTGTACTGTCAAGTTAAATATGCATTTGTTTCTATACAAGTGTTTTCATATAAAAATATTTGTAGTAAATTAATTTTTTGAACACTCCAAATTGTTTTCAATTACAAGCACTACTCGGTTCTTCTTAAGAACAAGCAATCCATTTTTAAAATTCCCGCGCGCCGGGAAACTCGAATCCCCTCATCGCGTAGAAGTAGAGGGAGACGCAAAGGGGGGAAAGGAGGTTCAGACAGTCGTCAGCTAATTGGACAGCAATTAGGCTAGTCCTTCAACATCGTCGTCGCGGACGAATTACAACGGATTGTCGGGCTTCCATCGCCGATGGATGCGAAAGACGGTTAAGCGCGACGCTAAGGGGGGCCAGGAGACATTCCCTCTATCTTATCGTTTTTCCCAACGAACGTCCTCGAAACGGAAGTGCCTCCAGGAGGCTCCCTTTTTTGCGACGATCCATTTCGAGAATTACACACTCCCCGCGAATCGATGCTAGCGCGCGCGCGCGCGCGCGCGCTCGCCCCCTCCCCCTCTCCCCACCCCTTACCGTCTTTCGCATTTGCAAATTGTCCTCGAACGGGAACTCGAACACGTCTCTTCGGCTCTCTCGCGAAATATTCCCATCGTGAGTAAACTTTATTCCCGTCCTCTTTATTTTCTCGTTCGTTTACGCTTCTAACCTAATCCCGCTTCACGGCGCGAGACGAATTGCGCGCGCAAAATTGAGTAGCTGTCGATAGCGTCCGTCTTTCTGCAAAATTAAAATTGTTCGGCTTAAGTGCGTGCTACAGCAACTAATTACGAATTTAATTCTCTATCTTGTTGTTTTATTCGACGTGATTTATTCTCCTCGAATTTTACACAATTATTTCAATTTACATATGTTCAACTGGACAGAAGCAATTTTTATTTTTACGACGTCTTATTTTTATGGTAAACACAATTTCTGACGATTTCACAAGAAAAGGATGCGCGAAATCTGAAAGAATATTTGGCAGGATCACAGAAGATGAAAAATTGTTTATTTAATTCTCCGGAGTAGTGCGTTCTTGTTAGGATTCGAAATTTTACCGGATATCGACAGCTTTCTCCGCGAGTTCCCCCTGGCCGGGGAAAGCAGAAGAAAAAGCTGCGGCGAGGACGGAATTCCAGAAACCGTGGGCCGACTCGGCTGACATGCAAGCTGAGTCGCTCGAGCAAAACGTGAGCCTATTAAGCGCACAATTTGCATCCTCGACGAGTCTGAGCACCGTCGCGTCTAGTTGCAATGCGGTCGACGCACCGAACACACTCTGCGATCGGCTGTTCTCGATGTTCTCCTGTTTCCCGCCATTTTGCATCGCACTGCGTTCTAGAACGGCCCTCCGGCCATGAAAAAATCAAAATTTATATTTACCATCTTCTCATCACTATGCTACAATTTTTCAAACATCCTGAAAGTCCTTCGAGATGTTTTATACAAATCACAAAATTTAATTGATTCAGATTTTTTTCGAAAATTTGTATTACTATTTCTTTACGAAACATGTACCAACATATTCCTGAGAATTTTCTGGTTAAAACGAGCCCAAACACGAGGTCATTCAGTGCACATTTACTTGTTCGATTCACGATTATAGCAAAACCTCGACTATCCGAACTGAAGGTATCGTTTAAACAGTTTAACCTAAAGCGACCCATACACGTCACAATTCGTGCTACGAATCAGTAAATATTTAATCGGTCACTGTGTCTAAACGACTATTCTATTATCTTCACAGCGGCGTCTTCCAAATCAGTTCGGATAATAGAGGTTCCATTATATCGCGGATTACGCAAACAAATACAACTCGAACCGCATCGTGTGGGGTATCGTTTTACTCGGAAAAACGTCAGGAATAAACTGGTGGAAGTCCCGTTTGAAAATTCTGAAAATCAAAACAGTTATAATCGAATTTCCATGTTGAAAAACCGCATAATTTCGCGAATTCTTCGCGAAGACGGTGCCAAATGGGAGAGTAGTTCGCCGTGTGAGTTCCCCGGGGGAGAAGCCGATGATTAATCTCGGTGACCGACAGTTTTTACGAGACTGCGAGCGAGTTCACCGGACACAAATCAAACCGGAGCTGGAAAGAGCTCGCGGAAAAGCACTGTGAGAAGATAAAAGGCGAAGTGGCGGGTTCGAAAGAACGGTGCCGGGTTCTCTCGCTGGCAAATTCGGCTATCGCCGCCCGGAATTAAAGCAATTATGAATTTTATCTGGCCGAAGCCCCGGGAAAAGTTTTCTCGCGGAAAGATGATCGCGCGCGCACGCTTATCTGTCGCGCTCGACGGCGCGGAAACCCTCCACGGGCTAAGATTCCTTTCACGCGGCCACTTTTCTATCGTTCCCCGTTTCCGACCTGTACACTCCGCCATTCTGCCGATGTCGATTGCCTTTTCCATTCGGTCTGCTAGCGTGGAAACTGTCACTCGATGCACGTGCCAGCAGGTTTCGGTTTGGCCTGGTTTGGAAATTCGTTTTTGTTCCAACACCAATCGTGGTGTTGCGTGACACTTAAAACGATAGCAAAATTGACAGCGTTCAAATGTAAAAACGTATGTATTCTTAATTTATTAAAACTGTTCGAGAGGGAGAACAAATTCTTATGGTGCAAGGCACACAATTTATTAATGAATTTATTGTTTAAATGGTCTCAGTTTTTGTTTGTTGATCGTCAGACTTTTGGGTGAAAACCGTGGTGTTGGGTGACACTTAAAACGATAGCAAAATTGACAGCGTTCAAATATAAAAATGTATGTATTCTTAATTTATTAAAACTGTTCGAGAGGGAGAACAAATTCTTATGTTGCAAGGCACACAATTTATTAATGAATTTATTGTTTAAATGGTCTCAGTTTTTGTTTGTTGATCGTCAGTCTTGTGGGTGAAAACCGTGGTGTTGGGTGACACTTAAAACGATAGCAAAATTGACAGCGTTCAAATATAAAAATGTATGTATTCTTAATTTATTAAAATTGCTCGAGGGGGGGAACAAATTCTTATGTTGCAAGGCACACAATTTATTAATGAATTTATTGTTTAAATGGTCTCAGTTTTTGTTTGTCGATCGTCAAACTGGGGATTTTGTGCGTTTGGGATGAAAATCGCGGTGTGACATTTAAAACGAAAGGAAGATTAATAGAATTGAAGCGTAAAAATCTATATATTTTTAATTTAATAAAATTGTTCGGCAATCGGAAACTCAGTTTAGCCTACGTTCCTTGCAATTGATTTAACAAAATTCTTATTTTGCGCGACACAAGGTACATTAATGAAGGTCTTGTTTAAGTGTCCCGGTTGCGCCCCCGACTTTCCTTATTTTTCCTCGTTTTACCTTTTCTGTGCGACGAGCGCGTCCGAAGAGAACCGTTGGAATTCCAGTGAGACGATTCCACACGTCAGCCTAATCGCGGCTCTTTGGCGCTGCGACGCATGATGTTTTAAAACGTTCGTGAGGAACTATATCTCAATTTTGGATTGCGTTGATTGTCTAAAACAAGAAAATTTGCAATTACACACGCACGTGTATCCGTGACGTTTTTCCGAATAAAATGATACCCCACACGACGTGGTTTCGATTGTTTTTGATCGCGTAATACGCGATTTAGTGGAATCTCTGTTATCCGAACTGATCTCAGTGACAATTTTATTCAATCGAGGATTGAATGAGTATAAACTGAATTGTATCGTGTTTGGTCTCATTTTAATCAGCAAAATGTCACGCGTGTGTTGGTAAGGGTTTCATGGGGAAGTAATTAAAAAGAGTTCTGCAATGTTTAAATAAATAATATATAATATACCTTTCAAGGAGACATTACTGTGATGCTATTTAATTGTAGAACTCTTACATTGGTCACTGCTTTATATCAACTATTTTATTAAAAAAAAAGGCTCGACTAAATTAAACAACGCTCTATAAAAAATAAAAATCCACAATAACAATTTAATAAATAGCAGGCACAGTAAATTTGGAAGTAAATCGATATAAAGTAAATTAAAAAATCCGTTATAGAATTGAATGTTGTGTAGTAATATTTAAAAAAAAGAAGTGGAATTGTTTGATATTGTTCACCATATATTTTGACAGTATTTAAACAAAAGAATGGACGGAGAGCGAGCGAAAATTCTTTTTCACAACTGCGAAGAGAATTCAAGTCTGGAATGGCTCTCATACGGTACGCTATGGTGGGTAATGCACGACGACGATAATTAGCAGCAGTAAAGATTCGCTGACTAATCATAAGAACATTATAATTTCTGTTGGTAATTAGATCCGGGGGTTCAGATAAACCGACTGAGAATGGAACGTAATGGAAAACTTTCAGTCACGCAACAGCCACGATATATAGATATACGAGAACGGTACGAAAAAAAAAAGAGGAACGCATAAAGGATGAATAATTATAGGAATCATAATAATGTGAGAACGGGGCAGAGTGATAATTTTAATTTTCATTCGGTTTAGCACGAAACTCCATACATATTCTATGCAATAATGAAAATTAGAGAAATCTCTGTGCTCTCGTCCGCGGCCATTATTCCACTCTGTCTGGCCGGTACGCTCGTTGTCAAAAGTTAAGCAACAATCTAATTAAGGCAAAACAGTGCCGGGTGTCTCCTTTTGCCTCTTATGTTGCAAATTGTTCAACTGAAAGCAGACAAATTGCCGTAACATCTAAATCAACTGTGTGTAAACGTTGTTCACTTCACTTTGTTATAAATTAATTAAAAAAAGAACAGTTGAAACACGTTAAAATAAATATTACTAAAACCTTGAAGCCTCGCGTTATTTTCTCAAAATAATAAATAACAAATTACGGGGGACAGCGTTTGCAAAAACAATTTTCCAGCTAATTATGCTCCCTCTAAAAAAATTTAGCAACAATCAAATTAAGTAAAAACGGTGCAGTAATACTTGACGTCGGTATTATTACCTAACAATTACCTTCAACAAGTACTTAATGAAGTCAAAAAAATTCTTCAGAATTTTTTAAAAGTTCCAATCAGTGTGCCGTAGTAAACGTGGCGGGAAATTCAAACAGGCCGCAGCCCCGTTCGATAAGGACGCGGTAGTCGCGATGTCTGCCGAGTTTTCTAGGGCTAACAAACGTGAGTGGAAGAAGAGGGGCAAAGGTCGAGATACTCCCTTGTTATTATACAAATTCTTTTACATCGTGGCTTTTAATGAACCGGGCGGGCTGGTCACGCACGTCGTTCGTTTGAACAAAGCGTGGGGGTACTGGGAACAGGGAGTATACCCTATGCTTGCGTTTCAGGTGGCTTCACCTGCTGTTCAACCTGGGAGTGCAGGTGATCGTGGGACTTCCCCTGGAAATGGTTCACGGAAGCCTCAGGATCGCGGCTGTCTACATGGCTGGTGTCCTAGCCGGTGAGTAATGAATATGCGTCGGGGAACCCCGAAATTTTATTTGCACGGATTACACACAGTGCCCCCCCCCCCCACCGTCTCTCCTGGAAGCGATACACTATACCACCTTAACTTCGCGACATAGTCGACGGAAATCTTCTGCGGATTTTACGACTGTTTTATTAACTGAACTGCTGTGCTAATCTTCACACTGCAAACATTGGGTCTGGGAATAAGTTAGCTAACCGTATTCGTACCGATAAAATATTGGTTTGAAGAATTTTCCAGCGTTGCGTTGGTTTTAAAGGATGGTCGAAGACGAACGATTGTTATTTTATAAAAATATGTGTCAATAGGTACGATATTTTACAGCAGTTGTCAGTTTTCGTGACGTTTTTCTCAGCAGAATGAGTCCAAACACGACGCAGTTCAAAGTATATTCGGGAACCTCGATTATCCGAACCGATGACGTACAGTGAACAGTTGTAAACATGCCTGAAATATTAATCAAAGACATTATACATATTCGCGATACTTTTCTGATTGAAACGAGTCCAAACACGACCCCATTCGAAGCATAATTGCTCGTTTAATGCACGATTCAGTACACCCTCGATTATCCGAACCGAGGATAATAATTCATAATAAACCAGTTCGATCTGAAGCGTTCCATATACAACACGACTCACTGTACAAATCAGTAAATATATAAAGATACGGTGTCAGATTCACCGTGGATAAATAAATGTTCTATAATCCTAAGGTCGCTCTGACGAGTTCGGATAACAGAGGTTCCACTTTATCGTGGGTTAAACGCGTAAATGCGATCCGAACTGTATCGTGTTTGGTATCGTTGGAATCGGGAGACTATCGCGAACAAATATACGCTGTTTTCAAGTTCCCCCTGTTTTTACACTGTCGTATATTTCGTCATTTATTGTCATAAATGCCTCAAATCCACAGTTACCAGGCTCCATAACATCAATTTTGCAGACGTTTCTCGACAGTGATTCGAGGGCTTGTAAAAATTAGAAGATTTCGGTCACGGTCAGCGAAATGACATCTGCCTATAGTTGGATTCGCAACATTGTGGTCCATGGGGAGACTCGCAACCCCCGTCGTTCTTTCGAACGGTTTCATCCCCCGCGTTTACGGCGTCCGACGTATATCCCAAATCTCCCCCGAGGAGTTTATTATTCATGCGCCCTATTTTGCAACGTTTTACTTTCATGACTGCTAATAACCCGGGATCTGCGTCTAATCGAATTTATGCAAATGGCAATTAGGTTTACACGACTGTGCACGCCCCTTTCTCCTCTTGATTCCCACCCCCCCTCTCTCTCTCTCTCTCTCGCTCGCTTGCTCTCTCGTAACACGCGCATAGTTCGCGTTGATGCTGCTGCTGCACCCCTAAGTCCCCCGCTTCCGGAATTTACGATCGGGGGTGGACGAATGTTTAATTTTAATCTAATTTAATTTGTTTACGGGAGAGGCGCACGCCTAATCTCGTGTTACGCTCACGTGGAAACAGAATGGCCGGGACACAGGTAGTAGAACGTGGAAATCGTGGGATGGAACATTTTTGAAATTACGACCGAGCGAAATGATGGGGTGGAAAGATTAATTTGATGACTATGGCGAGCTATAGAGGACGAAGTATGCGTTAAATTCGCAGGAAGCTAAAATGGTAAGAATGCTTTCTAGTTTGACAATTATTGACATTGAGAGTGAATAAATTGTTCAAGGACATATTTCAATCTATGCTATAGCATTAATATAGAGTGAAAATAACTGGGAACATAATTAGATGTGCTATGGAAAATGATCACTGGACTGCATGAACACAAATTAGTAAAAACATTAAACATTGTCAAGAACAGAAACAAATGTCTCTATTTCAAACCTTGTTACAATCAAGGCTATTTTGAATAAAAATTCTAATCATTACAGTAGTCGCCTGCGACCGGGTCTCTCGTGACCCACAGGTGAGAGCAGGGAATTTTTTTACATATGTTCGATAGAATTACTTGTGCCAGCGACTGTACGGTCACGGACAAAAGGCTAGTGGAGAACGCGGGTTGTGGGTCACCGCGGACCCGGCCATCGGCGTACCAGGGTTAATGCCGAAAGAATAGAGGAAAAACTGTAATGGAGTTTAAATTGGTTGAAAGAGATAGAGATGGGAGAACGGAGTGGAGCGGATCGGAAGAAACAAAATGGAGGGAGGGGGGAGTTAGCTCGCGTTGGAAAATCCGGGAACAGAGTAAATGGAAATAGGGACAAATTGTGTTATGGAGAAGAAATAGAGTCGTGGTGTGGTGGATGCAGCTGCGCCGGCGAGCGTTTATGCGGGTGAGAATCGCCGAGTGATTTAAATTTACGAATATTGTTGCGAGCATTCATGCATTACTGTATTACATGCCGGCGCATAATCACGCGTGCGGATTCGATGAGCCTCGCTCACTCTCTCTCCCTCTCTCTTCCTCTCTCTCTCTCTCCCTCGCTTTGGTTTGCTGGAAACGTTTCCGTTAAATGCACTTGGTCGAGCTTTCGGTAAATCGCGTTTCGGTTCGTAATGGATATCCCCCCCCCCTCTCTCTCCCGCTCTCTCTCTCTCTCTCTCTCGCGCAGTTTTATTCTTTTTATTACACGTTATTCGAGCCCGTCTATTAGTGCGGCGGATATTCACCGCCACGTAGCTTTTTTCAATTCTGACGCACACGTGATCCGAAATTAACGTTACAACATTTACGCACACGCGTCGCTGGAAATGCGACGATGCTAATGCTCCGACGTGTTTATTGCGCGTTTGTTTTATGTAATGAGGTGGTTATTAACCTTCCGATGCTTTCCCTATCGTTATTGACCCGTTTACCGCCGCCATTTTGCTCGAGAATCGCGTTCTTTCGGAACTTTCCTATATGATGTTGCGCTTCTATGACAAAAATGACGATATAAACAACAGTGGAAAAACATGGGGAACTTGAAACCACTGTACATTTGTTCGCGATAGTTTCACGATTCCAACGATACCAAACACGATGCAGTTCGGATCGCATTTACGCGTTTAATCCACGATAAAGTGGAACCTCTCTTATCCGAACGCGTGAGAGCGACCTCAGGATAATAGAACATTTATTTATCTGTAGTGTTAGATTGTATTTTTACTGATTTGTACAGTGAGTCCTGTTACACCTAGATCGCTTGACATCAAACCGTTTACCGTCGTCTAATTATTATCATCCGTTCGGATAATCGAGGTTCTAGTGAATCGCGGATCAAACAGGCAAATATCCTTCGAAATGCGTCGTGTTCGGGCTCGTTCTAATCGGAAAAATATCGCGGATGCGCCAACAAACGTTTCATAAGGAAATAATGTGTTACGCAAAATTATAAACAAATAACAATCACTTTACCCCTGAAGAAGACATTGCTGTGATGCTGTGTACGAACATTCTCTACAGACCTCGATCAGATTAATGGACGTAACGTGATCCACAACAATTAAATTTAATATTTATACAAAACGAGTCCAATTTACATTCGCATTCGTCGCCGATAGAATAACAGAATGCTATCGAGTGCAGTGCGCAAGCTTGTCGCTAAGCTGGCGCGCAACTACACAAAAGGGAATGCTATATCAGTTTCTCGGCCATTACCGTGCGCTTCCGGTGGCGTTGCAACTTTTATGCGAGCCAGTGTACTAATATCTCGGGCGCATTAGCCGGTTGCGTACACTATACACGCGTACACGTGTTCGGCCCCGCGATTTTTCCGAATGGTTTTTAAAAGCGGACGGGCGCGCGTTTTGTGCAAGGTAAACTGTCGCGTCTTAATAAGGAAACGCGGAAAGCCAGTCTCGGGAAGATGACTGTTTTGCATATTGCGTTTCGCAATACTCAGGTGTATCCGCGGTTAATTTCCGTCCCCGGCATCTGCGCACAATTTCTGGAAAGCATTACTTTCACAGTTTTACTGTTGTCATCCAGAATCCGCTCGTTGATATCTCAGCCATAATACACGCCCCCGTATTAATCTTAGCTCGGAGATAATTCAGCAAACACAAGAACTTTCAATCCCGGTGGCATCTTCCCCATCTTTATGCTGTACTGACGAAATTACTTTTCCTCCGAGCAATCTCTATTTAAAAGAACCGGCCACCGAGCCAGGGGCAAGAGAATTTTAATTTCATCTTTTTATTAAAACTCCCGCCAACCCCCCCCCCCCTATTTTATTTTATGGCGCACGGTCGCGTATGAATCGCTGATTTTTTAAACCCCCTGTATCGATCGGCCGAGATGTCGTTCTGCAAATTGTATCGTAAAACAGGGGTTGATTGGGTCCGGGGAAATTGTGCGGGATTTTTTAGCGACCCGGTCTGGGAATCCCCCCGTGGACCGGCCACATTGTTGCGAATCCAACTATAGGCAGAAGTCATTTCGCTGATCGTGCTCGAAATCTTCTAATTTTTACGAGCCATCGAATGACCGAAGCGAAACCCCTGCAAAATTGATCTCGCGAAGCCCGGTAACTGTGGATTCGTGGCGTTCATGGCAAAAATCACGAAATATACGACAGTGGAAAAACCAGGGGAACTTGAAAGCACTGTGCATTTGTTCGCGACAGTCTCCCGATTCCAACGATACCAAACACGATACAGTTCGGATCGCATTTACGCGTTTAATCCGCGATAAAGTGGAACCTCTGTTATCCGAACGCGTGAGAGCCACCTTAGGATAATAGAACAGTTATTTATCTACGGTGTTAGATTATATATTTACTGGTTTGTACGGTGGGTCGTGTTGTATATGGAACGCTTCAGATCGCTCTGATTTATTATTAATTATTATCCTCTGTTCGGATAATCGAGGGTGTACTGAATCGTGCATCAAAAGAGCAATTATGTTTCGAATTGCCTCGTGTTTGGACTCATTTTAATCAGAGAAGTATCACGAATTAGTTGACAGGTGTCGGACAAACTTGTTCAGTGTTTTAGAGAAAATTGTTTATTCAAAATTGTTGACTCGTTTCACGAGGAACAGGTTGAAAGAAGTTAAAAAATATGTACTCTGTAAGTGCGTACACAAGACAGTGTACAGCATTGTGCAAAATTAAACTACATAGAACGATCTCTCTAAATTAATATTCACCTCGAAACCAACTCAACAAATTTAGCTCATTCAAAAATCATCGTAACAGAGAAAAGTGGAGCTTGAAGATAAGATTAAACGGCGGAAATAAAATTGAAAAATTGAAGCGATCGGTAAGAGATTGTCTACATTATTTATGCCGTCGCGGTTATTACTATACGCCCTAATGGGTAGCGCGATTTTAGTGAGCAATGAGATTGAATTATAAAGGGTGCGGGCGTTAAGAATTTTTGCATTTTCTTTCCAAGGCAGTTTCATTAAATCATTGAACTTGGGACTGGTGGGGGGTGTAGATGGCGACGGAATATTGATTGAGTGTCGTCATAAGAGCAAAACGTCTTTCCCTCTGGTTTTTTCCCCCAACCAACCCCCCGCAGCAACCCCTCGTCCGCAAGAACACGCGGCGGCGACAGCTTGTCTGAGGCCATCGCGACAGGATTACTTCGTATGCATCGCGGTCGCGACGATGTAATGCGATTGTAACTACGCACAAGTGCAACGGCACCTATCGCCCGGCACCTTCTCGCCATGGTTCAATTTGTTTCTTGGTCTGTACAGCGAATTCCCGATATAAGTCCCTTGCGCGGTTCTGGCGAGGGACACTTAGACGAAATCTGTGGTTCTCGCCGAAAGTTGCACTCGAAATGCACAGAGCACGCTGAAAATGTAAATGTCTACATGTCCTCGCGTTTATATGTCCTCGCGTTTAAATGTCCAACACCCGAGACGTACAAGTAAATATTATCGGAATTATATCGAATTTGGTATCATTTTAATCAGAAAAATGCCACGAATATGTTGGTGAAAGTTCCATAAAAAAATAGTGAAAAATAAAGTAGTTTTGTTATTGGATTATTAGTGGTCTCGCACCGATATACCCCACCGTGTTATGTTACACTCCTAGGCGACGGCTGCTCTCGAGCTTAGGGGCCCCTCACGTGGTATACCCCGCGGTGGTGTGGGTAGTTCCAGGGACTGTTAAACGCGAGGCATGTAGGGACTTATATCGGGAATTCGCTGTTTTTAGCGGAACACCTCGGTCCTCAGGCTGGCGTTCGAATGTTCTCAGAGAATATCCACGCCAATGAAGTAGACTCGAAACTCGATGGAACAAAATGGCTGTCTAAGAATTTGAATAAATCTCGCCACGACATCTGGCACGAGTCGTTCGATTATATCGTGAACAGTTGAACGCGCAACGTACGGGGGCAGGCAATCGTCAGTTGAGTTAAAGAAGAAGAATAGTTTCCTGGGAACGAGAGAGTATCACGACACGGGCCGAGCAGATTCCCAGATAGCCGGGCATAATTTCCGCGTAATTTCATTCATTCCGTCGGGTCGTGGTCGCCGTGGCGACGGCGAAGGTCCGTCGTCGACGTAGCCCGGCTGGCGCTTCGTGTCGCGAAATCGTCGTCCGTCGCGACGATTGCGTGACAAGGACAATTATACCGACGGTGGTATCCGTATATCGCAGCGCGAAACTCCTCCGTATGCGTGATGCATTTTGCATGCGCAATCGGAGACGGTCCCTTTGATGCTAGACGGCCGTGTCCGGACTACCAGCCCGGCCCGGCCCGGCCCGGCTTCCTTGAAAACTCTCTTATTGCCGTTAGCTACCTTCGAGGTCCTTTCCCCTTAACTCCGTTCGTGATCTCTCTGTCTCCCTCACCCCTCCCCATTGCTCGCTAATTCGCCGCCCTTATCCACGGCCAGACCATCCACCGTGGCCTCCGCCGTGTTTCTAACACGATAAGACACTCCGCTATTTCAGTCTGCAAGGTCCTTCGCCGATCCAACAACGGTCACAGCTCGATCTCCTCAAATTCTTTTGCTCCCTTTTATCGCCACATTTCTCTGAGATTACCTTAGATTAGATCATATGAACGTAGACACGGGCACAGATCATTTTCCTTGAAGAAAAGATAACTGAACTTGTGACGTGTCACAGCTTCGAGAGATGTACAAGCTGTGCTCATTTAATCTTAGATCGTGTAAAACTATAGATACGGGCACAGATAATTTTCCTTGAAGAAAAGATAACTGAATTTGTGACGTCACAGCTTCGAAAGACGTATAAGCTATGCTCATTTACCCTTAGATCATATAAACACGGGCACAGATAATTTTCCTTGAAGAAAAGATAACCGAATTTGTGACGTCACAGCTTCGAAA
Source organism: Halictus rubicundus (assembly GCF_050948215.1). Classification (NCBI taxonomy): domain Eukaryota; kingdom Metazoa; phylum Arthropoda; class Insecta; order Hymenoptera; family Halictidae; genus Halictus; species Halictus rubicundus. The sequence continues at coordinate 10,361,498 of NC_135159.1, read as the reverse complement.
GACGTATACGCTATGCTCATTTACCCTTAGATCACATAAACACGGGCACAGATAATTTTCCTTGAAGAAAAGATAACCGAATTTGTGACGTTTCACTGCTTCGAAAGATGTACAAGATATGCTCATTTACCCTTAGACTATATGAACCTATAGACACGGGCACAGATAATTTTCCTTGAAGAAAAGATAACCGAATTTGTGACGTCACAGCTTCGAAAGACGTATAAGCCATGCTCATTTAGCCTTAGACCATAAGGACAGTGCCTACGTTTGGCTTATTGGGGGGGGGGGCAGCGGGCTCGCCGTGTCAGCCATTTTGAAATTATCTTGTGACGTCACAAATTCAGAGATCTTTGCTTCACTGGATTCTCGGCTTTCCTATACACATACTATACCTATGCCGGGTTTATGAGTATATATGGTCTAAGGGGATAACGATGACCATAACCTAGTGGACAATTTTAATTTTGGGGGAAACACTTTTTGAACGATTTTCTAACAGTCGTAGGTAAATGGTCTGTGACTCGAATTAGCAACTCGAAAATTAGTATTTGATACCTTAATTAATGAATAATGTAATATATAAATGTAATGTAATATATGTAATATATGTAATATACAGTGAATAATATTTTCAAGATTATATTTCTCGATTTACTGGAAGCATGTGCTGGAAAAATAGCTTCCACATTTTTCCAACGACCTCCGTAACGAATTAGCAACAACTTGGAAAAATCCGATGGAAAATTCGTATCGGACGTTCTACCATCGAGGGAACGGACATTTTTAAAAATTGTGGATTCTCGTGATACTCTCCGTCAGGTGAACACGCGGCTCGATTTTCGACCTTCGGCCGTTCGCTCGTCATAAGGAAGCGTAAAATTGAAAATTCCAAGGATGCGGTCACTGATATCCTTAAGGAAAAATGCATCAACTGCGCCATTTTAAATTCCTCCGGTAATAAGTATTCCGCGAATTTTACTCGTGCTTCTCTCTCTCAGACCTCGGATATTAAAATCTGGAACACACGCGCACCACGGAAGTATATTCAAATAAACAAAAACAAATACCCACAGGGTCAACAAATACTTGCAATTTTACTACAGCTGTTACTAAAATAGCCGTACATCTAATTTTGTTGTAAAAACTAAATTCTAAGCAATTTACTTGAAAACTAATTTTCAAACAACTTGTCAAACTCCACAGAATTTAAAAAATTTTACCATTTACTTAATTTCTAAAAAAATAAGAACAGAATTTTTTTTACAAAATGGAGGTAATAAAGATCATTGAAATATTTACTTTCACAATATTTTCTTCAGTAATAAAAAGGAAGCATAAGGCAGCAATAAGGATCATTAAAATACACTGCTCTTTTATAACAATTTTTCCTAAAATTTCCCAGGACATTTTTCTCATTTTTATTCCTCCTTGTTCCTTCCAGTTTTGCCAGATTTTGAAGCAACAAAATGGAAAAGAAGGAACTCGAGGGTCCTCCTGATCTTCTTTCGCTGTTTTCTGATTTCCAGGAATCATCGAGCCGGTAAATTCGGTTATATTAATCCGATTCCCATATGATTTTCACTGGACCTTAAAATATCATGCTCGTCCTCGTTCCATACTCCGGGCTCGTGTTCCATTATCCTTGCGTCCCTCTTTACGAATGCATCGACGTGCCTGCACTCGCCTTCTAAATGTGTTCGCTATTTTCTCGCCGTACCAATACGCTTCTCTCATCTCCCTCCCCCCCTCTCTCTCTCTCTTCGCCTTTATTCGTTTCCTTTTCCCTCTGTATATTCCCCCTTGCCCTATCTGCATCACTATACCCGGTCTCTGTATGTAAAGCCAGTCGGTGGGAACGGTCTACGTTCGCTCCATATATTCGAAATATTGGCCGAGTGCGAAAGTTTTGATGGATTCTTAATGGATCGTGTGATCCTCGCTGTTTGCACGGTACAGTAGACTTGTTCCAGTATTATAGCTCTCTGTTTCTCATTTTCAATCATGCGGACAGTTGGTCGTTCACTACCACAAAAATTGGCAGCCTAGGAAAATTTTATTATTAATGAAAATTGGAAATTAATATCTTTACACCGTCGTTCCTACATTGTTGTCATTAAACATATCATTAAACATTGAAACAGTATTAATTTTTAACGTTTATTTTGGCCAAGAAAAGATTTTAATATGTGGAAGGAATTTTTGCTGTGTTTGTAATGAGTCTGAATTTTTGTGTAATAGTTTGTGCAAAAAAAATTTCTATGGGCTATTATTCTTCACATTTTATTGGTCAAAGATTGTTGTTAGCTGTCGTTTATGAAACTGTATTGGTTTGCAAAGTTTATTGGCTGTAACGGTCCTTCAAACGTTGCGGTTTACGATATAAACGCAGAATCCGAGATAGTTTTTTCAAAATATTACAGTAACGTTACCAGATTCGTTTGCATAACTTTTACCAACATATCCGTGACACTTTTCCGGTTAAAATGAACCCCAACACGGCGCAGTTTGATGCATTTTTACGCGTGCAATGCACGATTTAGTGGAACCTCGCTTATCCGAACTCTGACGAAAACACGAATATTCGGATAATGGAACAGTTAACGATCAAATCTATGCTAATTTGTACAATCATTGCCGATCTATAAGAATGATTCGAAGCAGAAATAAATTTTTAATCGACTTTCATTTTTTTTTTTTGAGATCAATTTAAAAAGTAATTTTGCAGAAAGATTGCCAGTTTAATCGCAGTGATTTCTTCGTTTGGCGCAAGTTAAAATGCTGGAAGCGTGTGAGGGGAATCAGACCAGTGATTTAACAGTACCATTTGTTCTCCGCGCAACAAATTACTATACCGCGAATCTCTCTATTAGAGCGACAGCAAAAAGACCTCGTTCTCGCGAAGCACGCGCTGCCATGATCTTCGCAAGGACGACAAGAGAGAGAGGGAGAGAGAGAGAGAGAGTTCTCTTCATAACGTTCTTTTTCCTTTTTCTTTTTTTTTTTTTGCTATTGGATGGCGGTGTTCGTACTTGATTCGCTACACCTGTTGCTCGCGTTCTGGGTTGCAAGAACTATTACTGCGAAAAAGGTAAATGGTAGACACGGGGAAAAACGAAGGATCGTTCAGCAGTAATGTCTTTTAAAACGCGGAAATCAAATTGGCCGAGGCTACGCCTATGCTCCCGAGCATTTTTTACAAATGCAACTGAATTATCCTGCTCGAGGTTTATTTGATATAAACGTTTACCTAAATTCGCGTTATGTCTGACCCATTGCATTTACGTTTTCTTAGAATTTCGTTAATTGTCAGAATTTGCAAAAAATGGACGCGGTGAAATTAATAAAAAAAAATTAACAGTTTACCGAATTTAAGATATTTTAGTCTAGATTCTATCTTGTTTACTAGTAAATAATTTGTTTGGGAAAATTGAAGACGTAGCTTCAAATTTTAAGCATTTTCCCGCCAATTTCGAGCCTCCAAAATGGCGGACGGTGCCCCAGAAAGAGAACAATATTATTACGACAATGCAGACTTTCGTTTTACTTAAAAATAATATAACGTTTAAGTTCAAAGCTTTTCTCGCCATCTCCTCGCTTCGAAAATGGCGGACGAGCCCTAGAAAACAGAACAATATTAAATTCAATAATTGACAACATTAAATTTAATAAAACCTGAAACAACTAATAAAAATAAATTCATTATCAATGAATGGAATGAAAACCTTGTTTCCTACTCTCTATAAGCTCACAGACAGTCCCAAAGAACGTACTATGAACAGGAAGTATTGTGTTCTTCATGTTTGTTAAATATTTTAATCTCGGGCCGTTCATTAAAGTTTATAGGACCCCTTACGTGCTAGACAGCGTATTGACAATGAAACTTGCGAATCGCAGGAATATCAAATATATGACCGTCTTTGAGACGGCGCCATTTCTCTCGACCCACTTTTATTTTCTCTTCACGGTTGTTCCCGTCGTGTTCTTCCAGCTTCTCTCTTCGTTTCGCGTAAAGTAAAGCTACAGACACTAACGAGGATTTAAGTGAATTTCATAATCTCAGGCTGTGCTCGAACTTTTTCTTACCCACTCCTTTCTTTCGTGTACCGTTCCAGGCTTTGCTTCACTTTCCTCTTCGACTTGTTCGAGCGTTCCGCTTTTCTGCAATACGAGAAAGCTGTTAGATCGGTTTATCATGCAGCCGACAAGAAAATGTACATTGACAGTCGGACATGTCCAAAGTTTAAAATAATAAATACGAAATCACTTAGAATTCAGAATTATTTAGAATTTAGAATTATTAAGAATTATTATATTTTATAATAATAGTTATTATTACTTTTATTTAAGTTTATTATTAGGAATTTAGATTAGATTTATTTATCGAAAATAATAAATAAGAAATTATTTAGAATATAGTCATTTAGAATTTAGAATTGTTAAGAATTATTATTTTTTTATAATAATAGTTATTATTACTTTTATTTAACTTTACTATTAGGAATTTAGAATTATTAAGAATTATTATTTTATTATATCAATAACAATAATTATTATTATTCAGCTTTATTATTAGAAATTTCAAATTATATAGAATTTAGATTGGATTTATTTAGATTAGATTAATAATTCAATTCTTGTTAAATCAGAGTGGTTGGAAATTCCACAGTTCCCCCACCCCATCTGCAATTATTTAACCGGAAAAAATTGTCTGAAATTCTCCCGACAAAGTTTAGTGTACAAGTGGACGTGCGAGGTGATTTTTGTAACAAATCGTGCAAATTAATCGGTAATACGATCGCGGCATTTTAATCGGGAATCTTTATTAACCGCTGTCAGGTTTGCTATGGAATCGCGGAGGTTTCGTCGTCGGCGAGCCCTCGACTAATGTCGATATTAAATTTCTCCTTTGCTCCGATCTTCATTAATAGGGTACAAAATTAATTGATCCGCCGAAGGGGTTAAAATTACGTCCGCCAAGAGTGGATCATTTTTGCGAGCGAACGAGACTGACTGCCGTTGCCTGAAACCACGGAATCCAGAGCCATTGTCTTCATTACGAGAACTTAATTATAATAGAGTTACTCAGGCCCGTGTTCTTGGAATACTTCACCGAACTTTGCTATAGTATTTTAAACTCGGACCACCCCGGTGTTACACGCAATGGCGAAGCCTCGATAAACACAGTTGTTCCCGGTATGTTTTTTAAAGGATGCTGTATAGTTTTTGGATCTTTCGTTGCTGTGCTAGTTCGTAAGTAAGAGTTAGAAACTATCGTATAACAGCAATTTTTAATTGTGTAAATGTCTTTGATTTTTAATCGTTCTGCTTTTAAATCGTTCAAGTTGGTACTGCGAATTCCCTAGGTGGCGGGAAAATGCTCGAATTCAAAACAGTTTTATAATTGATTCAACTCTAAATTAAGAAACCGTCGCGAAAATAGAAGAACTAATATTAATTTATAATAAACAGAAATATTATTAGTAAATGGTGTTATTATAAGCTGAAATAGCGTAGTAATTACAAGAAATATGGAAGAGTCCAGAAGCAGTCGTAGCAAAATAAAATGTGTATTGTTACTTTTCGTATATAATTTTTTGTTGATGGGGTTTAATTTTGAAATTTGTTTCGGTGTACAGCGGTGGTTTGTGAAGTATTGATTATTTCGAGGCAACGGTCTCGTTTTCGAATTAATTACGGGCGTTGGCCAGTTTCATCTCAAGCTAATGCGTTTCCTTGCCGCAGCAGAAACAGATATCCGATTTCCGGTCAGAGGAAACTCTATGCTGGTAATTTACGAGGTCCATAGGTCTCGAGTACACTTTCCCCATAATGACTGCAAAACGATACAGGTCATTCGCTGATTAACGTAGTTCGTAATGTGGCGTGTAAATCGGGGGATGCTTACAAATTCCAAATCGTATTGTACACTCGTAGTAAAAATCAAGTACATGGAATATTCAGTTCTTGCTAATACTAATATTCACAAATTGTTTTCAGTTGGATTTTTTCACTGTTTTCGCGTTACGGTGCACGAGTTCTGTAGCCACAGGAAAATTATCCGAGCAACAATTCAAGCTCTACCCAACCCTACTTTGCGCGGCTTCCTTTTTAAATTCCTGCGAGCATCTTTCGCGTTCAGTAGCTTTCAGGGAAGAAGATGTGCCAGTAGTCATCGGGTAAAACGTATCAAGATCGATCCTAAGAAAGAGAAGAAATACTCGTCAACACTGCACATGGTACCAGCTACAATCACCTTTACACTACCACTCGACCTGCATACGAAACGACCCATATCATGCTACATTTCAATTCTATTTCGTTCTATTTTGTATATGTACGTGTTTAACATTGTAATTTGGTGAGAAATAAAGAATATTAGTTACAACAGTCAATGTGTTCTTCTTTCCCCACCCTGGACATGAATATTCGATATTAGAATGAAATTAATGTCGACGAAAATTTCGGGAACAGCAAAATTTTTGAAATCAGAGAAAATTAAGTGCGGTATTAGGAGAATATGATAGTGAAAGAGGTGGCACGAAAATTTGGTGCCACCTCCTTTGCTATCATGTTCTCCTAGTAGAAATCCGAAAATTTTCGAAAATTCCGAAAAATCGAACTTTGTATTAGGAGAACATGACATCGAAAGAGGTGGTACGAAATTCAGTAGTATAGGTCAACGACAAGCCAGACGGTCGAAATTTTCCGAAATTTCAGTAGTGTAAGTCAACGACAAGTCAGACGGTCGTCGAAATTTTCGGAAATTTTTCGAAAAATTGAATTTTTGTATTAGGAGAACATGATATTGGAGGAGGTGGCACGAAATTCAGTAGTATAAGTCAACGACAAGCCAGACGGTCGAAAATTTCAGAAATTTCAGTAGTGTGAGTCAACAACAAGTCAGACGGTCGTCGAAATTTTCGGAAATTTATCGAAAAATTGAACTTTTGTATTAGGAGAATATGATATTGAAAGAGGTGGCACGAAAATCAGTAGTATAAGTCAACGACAAGCCAGACGGTCGAAAATTTTTCCGAAATTTCAGTAGTGTAAGTCAACGACAAGTCAGACGGTCGTCGAAATTTTCGGAAATTTTTCGAAAAATTGAACTTTTGTGTTAGGAGAATATGATATTGAAAGAGGTGGCACGAAATTCAGTAGTGTAACTCAACGACAAGTAGGAAGTTCGGGAAAAATTGAGGGTTCAATAATTGAATACGCAGGGTTCAATAATTGATACGTCTTTTCATTACATTCTCTTTATTTATTCATTGTTAATTCTTACATAAAATAATCGTTTTAAAATACAATATAAATGTGTACATGTAACGATGATTGGGCATCGGTAACCGTGTTATGGCACATGGTAACGTCCAGTAATTGAAGGTCTTCTCTGTACAAGCATAGACGAGGTATAATAGTAGACCAGGCTTCGGAGTTAATAGCAATTCTCGAGACAGTTTCGAGTGAATCCGTCGTCGAAAGCTAGTAACAAGTCAATTAAAATTTACTATATATTCTTTCTATACTTTTACCATATAATCTTAATTGTGAAATTCGAAAGAGTTAGGAATGAATTCATCCACAATTATGTGGTAAATCGTTTTCTACGAGATGTCAATCTATTATATTTTACCTCCGACTCGCAAACTAACATCAGACCGTCCCAAAACGGAAACTCCCACAAAATGAAACATAAACAATAAACAATATCTCACATAATACAAACGATCATAGAACGCCCAAATTTCCCTAGACATAGTAAAAGTTCGACAATCCGAGAATTCAGGACGGAAACAACTATTAACATTGCCATCGACATCCTCTCGGAGGATACGCAGAAGTAGTGTCTCCCGGAGGTGTTACTAAGTAGAATAAATGGCCGCGAGGTAGATGATAGGTTGAAACGGGAGCAGGCTAATGGAAATAAAGTTGCCGATGACAGGATAGTAAAACAGTAATCAACACTGCTCCGATATCGGCGCGCTGTAATTTGTTGACCGGTGTACCGAGAGAGAGAGAGAGATAGAGGGGGGGGGATGGCAGGCCAATCGGTCAAATTCCCACGTGTCAGCCGATGGTTGTCTGTCTGCTGCGAAACGGCCAATAACTCGCAGTCCCGCGCGAGAAGAGATTAATGCCCGTTTGCCTGCGCACGATACGCAATCGCGAATATTTCGCACTGCCACCCTTCATTAGAAAAGTGCCTGTGTCCCCGTAACATTCGAATTTACCGCCGAAAATGCCCGTGACCTGTCTACAGCCCGCCAATTTGAATTCACCGCCAAAAACGGTACCTCTCAAACACAATTTTTGACAAAAATGAGGGTAATTCCTTCGTTAAAATAAATAAAAAAAAAAAAACACTGGTAAATCCTGCAAACATTCGAACTTACCGCCAAATGCTCGCGCATCCGTCGGTTTAAATGTACCGCCAAAAAATGGCACCCACAGAACTTGATTTCTGGTGACAATATTGATATATTTGAGTCCTGCGAATATTTTTGTGTTCGAGGACTTTAATTTGAATACTACTGAAATAATCGAATAGTATTATTTAACAGTATTTAATTTGACAGCGGTATTTTGCACTATTTAACGTAATAGTATTGAATTTAATGATTACGGGAATCCCGAGAGCAATGCTTGTTATCGAGCTCGAGTATAGGCCACAGATTTGATGGATTTTCGTTTCGGTCCCCTACAGAAGGTTAATAAAATGTCCTACCCCTTTTTGCGTTCGGTTTTACCACGAAAAATCTAGTCAACCGAAAGGCTGACAGTCCCGGCCACAAAACCGAACTTCCCCGCGGAAAAGGTAACAACGTTGCAAACCAGGTACAAACATCTTAATCCCCAAAACCTCGAAGAAGTCACGTACCGATCGTAAAGCAGCACTAAACCGGCGCATCCCTGACAAAACTATCTATCGATCCCGTTCATACATTCGTTTTTACGACGGGGTGCCCTGTGTACCCACTCTAAGAGGAAAAGAAAGAGAGAGAGAGAGAGAGAGAGAGAGAGAGAGAGAGAGAGAGAGAGGGAGAGGAGGTGAGGGTGGGATGACAGAGAAGGATCTTTTATCGTTTGTTTCTACTTCAATGAAAATTCATCCGATCAAATCTCGAGCATCCGCGGAGCATCCCTCGGGGGTGTACGGGTGGGAAAGCCAGAGCAAACAGCGGAGAACGGGCATAGACTAAATATATAGACCGAAGACGGTATTACCGTAACCGTAGCACTATACTGCAACCAGACGCGATGTACAATGGGTTTTCTTGTTACGTTTACAGGCTCCCTGGGCACTTCGGTGTTCGACACGGACGTGTACCTCGTCGGCGCTAGCGGCGGCGTTTACGCCCTTCTTGCGGCCCACCTCGCCAACGTCCTCCTCAACTACAACAACATGGAGTTCGGCATCGTTCGGCTAATAGGCATCTTCGTGATCGGTAAGAATCATTCCAGCAACCGTGAACGTTGAACAGCTTACCTGCGCCTGGCCTGTCCAACTTCTCCGTCGCGGGCCACACCACCAATCCGTTCCCACGCAATTTCCTTCTTATATTACAATATCCGATAGGAATAGGTCCGCGATAGAGACAAATGTCACGCGCTTCTGGCGACACGATCGTGTCAAATAGTATGGGAACGTCACTTCCCATCTTAGAGGAACGAGGAAGTGGGAGAACGGGCCAACTGTGGGCCGCGGGCCGCGAGTTGGCCAGGCCTGCCTTAGATATCCTCCTAGGTCCCCTTTGCACGAAATCCTGAAATAGCACGGATTGAATAAAACTGAAGGACATAGCCATAGGTAGTCTAGCCTAGGTACCTACCTTCCCCTGCCTGAAACTGCGCGGAATAATCCAAACAATCCGGTAACGATCTCCTCTGTTTTCAGCGAGCGCGGACGTGGGGTTCGCCATCTACGACAGGTACGCAGCCGAGCAAATGGGCCCGCCTGTCTCGTACGTGGCACACCTGACCGGCGCCCTGGCGGGCCTGACGATCGGCTTGCTCGTGCTGAAGAACTTCGAGCAACGGTTGCACGAGCAGCTCCTCTGGTGGGTCGCGTTAGGCGTGTACGCGGCGTGCACGATCTTCGCGATCATGTACAACCTGATGCACCCGGACTATCCATGACGTGAGGTCAGCTTCGCGTACGGCCAGCCTAGAAGAACGTAACGCGAAGCTGAATGCCGGCGGCCAGGGAACGTCGAAGAAGCCAACAACGATCCTCTCTCGAGGATCCTCCTCTGGAACGGAGGGGCGGAGGAGGAGAGGAGCCCCTTCGCGGAAAAACGCGTCGTTTTCCCGCCGCGGAGGACCGGGGGGACCGATCGAATATGAATGAAGAGGAACCGGACGGAATATTCAGTCTTCGGGCGGGGGCCGGGGAGATCGCGCGGGAAAAATTCCGCCGAGTGGCGGCCGCCGACCTCGGACAAACAAGAAGACCTCTAATGGCCGACCGATCGGAATATGGAAATCCGAGGAAAAGCGGCAGAGGGAGAGAGAGAGAGACAGAGAGAGATAGAGAAGATGCGGTCTCTCGGAGCTTGAAGAAGCAAAAAACCATCAGGCAAAGGGAACCGGTGGCCAGGACAGCCGATAAGAAGAAACCGAGGATCGATCTCGCCGATTTCTCACGGACCCTCTCGATCTCCATCGAAAACAACAAACAAACAGACACCGGATCACGAAGAACACCGTTCATTGAAACCCCGAAGAGAGTCCTCTGTCGCGAGCACCTTCCCCTTCGCGAGAAAACCAAAGATTCGAGATACACCTCCCCGAGGGGGACGAGACGAACACACGGAGGCTGCGAGAAACCAAAGATGTCGAGTCACCCTTTTTGATTTTTTTTTTTTTTTTGCTTTGGAGAGGGAGGACCTGGTCCGGGAAGGACGCAGACGAAGAGGACGCGCCGTGAAATCTGGATCGATCGGCCAGCAAAGAGTTCCTGAAGAGGAAGAGAATTTTCCTGAAGAGAACGCGGAGGAAAATCGTCAGCAGTTCATCCTTCGACGGGTGTTCTTCGATGATCGTTGATCTTCGGGAGACCTAGATCTGCTGGACCCGAAGGCGATCGAGAGGCGGTCTGATGGTCGGAGAACGGTTCCAGCTGTTCCAAGGTCGTCGTGGCCGTCTTCCTCGGCGATCGGTCTAACCTGTATACCAGTAAACTGTAAATAGTTCTGTACATAGATGATGATGGCGGTCGCGGGCCTGCGTGTGCTTGTATGCGCGCGCGCGCGCGCGCGCGCGCGCGTGTGTGTGTGTGTGTGTGTGTGTGTGTGTGTGTGAAGGACGAATGAAGAACGGGGCTGGGAATGATGAGAGTGTCACGTGGAACCGAGATGAGGATCGGGAGTCGGTTGGTCACGCGATCTAGTCCGATGATCGCAAGGTCGTAAAGATGGCGTTGACGCTTTCGGCGGATTTGCGCGGAATCCTCTTCTGGGTATGAAGACACCATGAAGACTTGTAGACGGAGACTGTGATTTTAAGTTTGGTTCGGGGTTGATCTTTGTTCGGTGTTGTTCGTTGAAGATGTGGGATTTTGAAACTGGTAGTCAAAATGGAGGTTTAGTGAAAATTTCGTTTTTCGGTAATAATTTACTGAAAATTTCTCTCGTTTCCGTGCCACCTTTTTTCTCGAACTACTATGTTCCGTCAAAATCACAGTCTCCCGCAGAGACACACTGTCGAACTCGTTGGTGACCCCACATGCTAGAGTTAGACACTTTCGAGGCTCCTCTCACACAATAGTACTCCCACAGTATAGTACTATAAAAAAAAAACACTAGTGTGCTTGTACAAAGTAATCTTGCGCAAGTGCCTAACTTACAGATTAAAAAGAACGAAAAGAAAGAAATCTAGTTTCACTGCCTCGCTGAATAATATTAATAATAATAATAATAATTGTAATAATAATAATAATAATAATAATAATAATAGATATACTATTCAGATATAAACATCTCTCCGAAAACCCTCGAGCGCCGTTCGGTCGATCGTTGCATTAATGTTCTGCGATTTTTGCAATTGAGCGGAGAAGAAATTGATCTGTCACTCGACTTGTAATATACATAAACTATTTTTATTAAATTAATCCATATATTTCTATAACGAAAACTATAATTAGAAAGCAAAGATTAACTGTTAGGTCGGATCGATTCGAACGGTGCGCGAGCGTCGGACAGCTCTAGGCAGGTTGCAATCATTAGAACTGGAGCTGGGCGAGGAAAAATTGCCACCAATTTTAAGCATTCTCAAAACCAAAAGGGCAGCTTCTATACGTCCTCTAGATCAAGCACGGGCAATAGATGCTCTTCCAGAGTTCCCAGATTGGCCCCCCGGGGGGCCACTATTACATTCAAATACCATTAGAGAATGATAACACTCTGAATCTCCAATAGAAACCTAACTATTTTGCTTTCTTTCTTGGTGGACCGCCCAGAGTGGGCGTGGCTTGATTGCTCCTGACTCTAGCAGGGCCAGAGCGATGTCCCAGAGAGCAATTTTCGCCACCGAAGAGCAAGCGATAACTTCAAACACCATCAAACAAACAAAAAGACCCTCTATCTTCGCTAGAAACGCATTTATCTTGCTCTCCCTCTGTACGGACCGCCCCGAATGGGCGTGGCGTCGTTCATTCCGGCTCCAACGGGCCTAGAGTCATGCCCCCGGTGGCAAATCTGTGCTCCTGCTTGACTTATCTCCTTCAATCGTTCGAACAGTGAAACAATGCACTTAAAATTGGTGCGACCTTAAGTAAACATTAAAAACAAAAACAAAAAAAAAAAAAAAAGAAAACAAACCCAAAGAGGATCCGCGCAATCTGCAAACAGCGTCTCAGGGAATCGGCGGGAGCCCCGTTCGCACGTTTCGCGCGAGTCCAAGTCGGTGTGTGAGTGTGTGTGTGTGTGTTTGTAAAAGTCGGTTTCAAGAGCGCCATTTTCGTTTGTCCCGCGTGTGTCGTTTAACTTATTCGCGTTGTTGCCGTCGCGGAGCAACGTCGTCGCGCAGAGCTCATTCTATTTATTGATATAGTTTTTTCTCCGGTTCGGGGCGTCGGACCGACGCGACGCCGATTTTTCGTCGATCTCCTCGAGTCCGCTCGGCAAATTCCGTCTTCTTTCTCTTCATGTCCCCGTCAGCCTCTTCCCCCCCGAAGCGGAGCCAATTTATCCCGGGCGCCTCGTGTCGTACAAATGTAATCGGCGAAAAGTCGATTCGCCACCCGATCCAAGGATTACCTTTTATAGTATTTTTATCGGTCGATCTACCGTTCGCGGAGACGCGTTCCCCTCTCGATCGACCGATCCTCCAACCCGTGGAATCCCAGCGTCCCCGCTGCCATTTTGATTTTTTTTTTTCTTTCGTCGTTCAGAAATTCTCAAGATAAACCCGAGTAAATCCAGATTTTTTGAAAATCGTTCCTTGCGTCAACAAATCGGCAATGTACAGTACAGTTACAATTTTTTATCGTTTGTTTCTAAATTAATTTATTTACAGTAGAACTTATAGAAATGCGATCAAACGATTCGTATGTTTGTAATTTAGTTTGGAGCGTTCGTCGCGATCAGAGCAAAGCGGCCGCGGAAGCCATTTCGTTTGCATAGATAGAACAAAATGGCGGAAGGGACGCTTTGGTTCCAGGGGAATTCCACTGCCGGTGAAGGGCTAGGGGAGAGCTGTAGCAAGCTCTTCGGGGTCCGATTATTCCCTCTGTTCCCCCTCGAGGAAGAAGAAGTTCGGTACCAAAGAGTCGAAGGCGAAATAAGCGAGCGAGTTCAAACCGAGAGTGATTAACGATGCTAGTCAATTAGTAGCGGCAAGGGGCAGCTAAAACACTAAGACATTGCCGAGGAGGGGCAGCTTTTCCTTCTTCCGTTGATTACACGAAGGAAAAATGTCGGTTTTGTGTTCGAACGAGAACGCAAAATGGCCGAAAGTCGCGATTTTTCGAGCGGATCTTCTCTTTAGCTTTTCTTTTTTTTTTTTCTTTTTCTTTTGCATCGAACGCTCGCAAAATGCTATTCCAAGGCGACTTCCGACTACTTTACGGTTGTGAGACATTTTTTTTTAACACCCTTCACCGCGAGTATGGTTGCGAAGAACTACTTCGAGTTTGCCGAATTATTTCTTTGTAAAAGAAAAAATGTGGATAAATAATTTTCGAAGCACACCGAGTGCTGTATTTTCCATTTTGTTAGCTGTGGCATTATTCGTGTCGGTTTTGATGGCGATTTAACGACAGTATTCTTTCTCAATATGGCCGCCAAGTGTCTATCTGCAGTACAATAACTGAATGATTGTTGTAAAATAGAATTTACACGCAACTTTTGCTTTAATTTTGTCTTCATTGACGATAAACGCAATTGAATTAGAGAAACACTATTTTTGTTAGTTTTAACGATGTTACGACCACAGTATTCTTTTCCAATATGGCCGCCTAGTTTCTATCTACAGTAGAACAACTCAACACTCGTTTTAAAACCGAATTGACATATACCTTTCGCTATGTACAACTTTTTCTTAATTTTCATAAGAACATTTGACGAAGAGAAACACTATTTTTGTTGGTTTTAACGGTAATTCAACGTCAGTATTCTTTTCCAATATGGCCGCCAAGTATCTACAGTAACATGTCTGCAGAATTGTTTCAAAATCGAAACTACACGAATTCTTTGCTACGACTTGGTCCCGATCAGCAACAAATGCAAAAATAAAAGTTCCGAACAGAAATTTGAAGAGTCGATTGAAAATCGATTCAGGTATCGAGACACACCACAAATCGAAGTAGTTCAATGATTGTAAGAGACCACTAATCTCAATTTACGGTACAGTAAACTAAACAGAGGAGGCAACGCTGAAAACTTTCGAAAACCCAGTTTTGTATCGATTCGTTAGCAAAAGTAATTAGTATTTATTCAACGCGTATCCTATCCAAGATGGCGTCTTCGAGCGAGACCAAAACGTTCATTAGAATCAAACATCGAATATATTTATTTCCGCCAGTACAATCATATTCGATAAATTTAGGGGAAAAAACGCGAATCAAAGAGGAAATTATTTTTTGCGAGCGGTTAGACTGCCGAATCTTGATAAACAATCAATTGTCGGTAGTATTCATCCCGATTTTTCCAGTTCATTCTATTTTCAATGTTTAGACTGTCAGTGGACCTTGCGAAGAGTGATGAAAATCAATAAATAAACAATTTCTCTGTTTCAGTTGATATCTTTTTGTTTAATCATTGCCAAAAATTGAAAATTAACTCAAAAATTAGATCGAGTAGTATCTAACACGATTCGGTAAGAATGATAATTAATAAATTGCCGATTTTTCTGCACCCAATTAGTAAAATCTAACAAAATAATGTACACATATATTCTTCACTGTTTGTTTGTAATTATTTATGGACCTAAATTTGCAGAAAAATCTGCCGTGATTCGTCGATTAGGCTTCGTTCAAGGACCACTGACATAACTTGCAAGTTCACTGAATAATTTCAGTAGATTGAAAAACAAAAACCAGTGAAAAGCACTCATACTCGACAAATTAATTTCCATGGAATCTTTCTGTGGAATATTAATTTCTGCGTTTATTTATTTATTCGAAATCCTGCGTTCATCGTTACCATAAGCAGATAAGCAGCGTCGACGAGTGTCTTTCATCTTGATCACTCATTAAATTATTTTTCTAAGTTGATCGTCGTCTTGTCGTCCTTTCTTGCTATCGCTGCTCAAATCGTTACTCGATTATGATAATTTAATTTCGAATTCGCAGACCCAAATGGTGGATGTTTATGCTATTATTAATACTAATCAATCAGAGGTTCCGTGCGAGAAATAAAAATTGATCGAACGATCGCAATTCGATTGCATTGAAAGCATAAAATTCGCTGTTTGGTATTCTGTTAGTATTATTATTCTATTTTTAACTCCTGTTTCTGGGCATTGTTTATTAACTTTTAGATACGGATAAGAGTGGGGGGGGAATTTTGGCAAAGGTTTCAGACTTTCATTTTTAAATTAGTCATGGAGGCCAGTCGCTTTTTGTTTTAGATAAATTTTAGTGAAATTCACTGGTCGATGGTCAACGAAAACCGCTGATGATTTGTAAATTGTAAAATTGACAAATTTGGTCGAGTTCAACATTTTGTTATGTAAAATAATGAAGGAAATTATGGACGCATACAAATGTATTGCAGACTTCTATTGCAAATTTTTTGGACCTCGGAATCACACAAAAATTAATTTATTGAATTAATTATATTAAAATTAATTCACTGCAGCTTAACAATTTTATATTTATTTTTTCTGGATTGACAATAATATTAATAGTTGCTCTTTTCTTGCAGGAGTATTTTTGGTAGTTATTTTTGCAATATGTCGGTAGTAGGTACTCACAGATACTTAAAAATTCTAATTTCTATATACAATATAAACAATTATAATTGTTAATTATAATTGTTAACTAATCACGGTGGTTTTCGTTTCATCGACCAGGTTCCTCGCGAGTGCAAATCAACCGTAAGGTAGTCACGATTTTTAATTAGGGGGAAGCCGAACTGCTGATCGAGATCGAGCATCGTTCATACGTTTATTTATTTATTTATACTATGTTTACGGTCAGTCGTAATCCGTTCACAAGCCAAAGAGGCGGAGCTAGTAAAACGAGGAAAAAGAAAACGAACGAAGAGGGAAACAAACGCCGGGAAAAAAAATTCAAGAGTTTCCCCTAGCGCGACTAATGATATTATCGTTGCTGTAGTTGTTACTTATTATTGTCCACTTTACGTAATAAATTATTCTAATCGTCGTCGCACCGTTCGCCGGCATACACATATCTCCTTTATTCGAAATCGACGGGCAGTATACTTTTTTCCGATCTGTTTGTTCCCGGTAACGAGCCACGATCCGTTTAGGATGATGATGATGATGATGATGATGATGATGATGGATCTTTTGTAAATTGTATAAAAATGGTAGCAAAAGTTGTAAAAGGAACGCGAGGAATGTGCGAAAAATAAAATTTTTGTGAAGAACCGACTGCTTTCTCTCTTCCCCTCCGAAAATGATTTAAAAAATATACTGTAAAATACTCTTGGATACCTCATTGTATCGTTAAAAATATTTATTCAACATATCAACCGAAACTTATTCGGATTTAATCCACTTTCATTTTACGAACACCAAAAATGGCGGTCATTTTTTCTCTTCCCCTTCAAAAACGATTAACAAAATATGCAAATTCAAATACTAAAATTATTTAATATATTGCAACGATGCTGTAAATTGTTGAAAATTCAAAAATCCTAAATAAATTTTGCGGACGCAGAATCACAAGGAGGAGCGGGTAAGTCAGATAAATATATTTGTTCTCGTAAATATACAAATTGTCCTACAATAATATCAAGGAACAATATGTTCATTCGATCGATGACTCTTAGTTGATCTGTTCTCATATCACGAATCAGTGCGAGTTTGGTTAAGGCTAGTGACGGGATCAAGCATTATTCTGCTTAACAACGAAACATGATCGATCAAGTCTTACACGAAAGTATTTAAATATACGATGGCAGTGCGCGTGGGATTAATAATAATTTAATTAAAATCTAACGGAATGACGGCGAAAAAATCGTACAAACTCGAAAATCTTGAAATTTGTGCAGAAACGAGATTGACCAGTTCGAAAGTATCATTAAACGTCATCATATAAAACAGTTTAGTGCGTTCGACACATTCGTATGGCATGAACACACAAAATCCGCAGTCAGATCAATCAAACTCTCATGGTCAAAAAATAAAAGTAATCTTAACATTCGTAGTCGATTAAACAACGTAATTGCAGTCTTAATATTCACGCCGTTAATTTATTATTCAATTAAAAATTAAAAACACTCTGGAAACTGCTGCAATGTTGTGTTCTCCAAGATGGCGGAGGACCGTGCGCCATCTTGGAAAATTCGAGTCGGAAGTGCCTCCAGAGGTTGAACAATTATTTTAAACAGTGTACCTTCGATTTAGAACAATTTATAATAAAAGTAACCAATGGTAGAATAACTTACGCGTTTTTATTGTAAACTGCTCTAGTCTCGTATTTTGCAAGACGTCGGGGGAAATACCAGCCGCCATGTTGAAAAATTCGAGTCGGACCTTCTCAGAGCTTGAATAATTCTTTCAACCAGCGTGTTTTTCAATAGAACGCGATTTTGAGCAATGTACAATGGAAGATGACCAATTTGAAGACTTCGAGAAGAATTTCATGCAAGATTCGCGGAACTTATGAGCTGATTTTTCATTCGAAAAATCATCGTACGGTCAACTTGATCCCACCACTAGTTAAGGCCGCCTTTCGAAACTCTCGCTCCCACGTCTCTCTCTCTCTCTCTCTCTCTCTCTCTCTCTCTCTCTCTCTCTCTCTCTCTCTTTTACAGTCCTACTTACTGTCAAGTCTGTCGGAATCGTACACACGGTACTCGATGTAATAGACGAAAGTATTATACATGGTCTACGATATCGGTTAATGATCTATTTTAATTAACGGGACGTGGGCGGGGCAATTAAATTAACGAGTCGGGCCGAGCCTCTTTCGAATCGCTCGGGCATAGTTTCCCAACCTTGACTCACAGCTCCCGTAAAAATCATTTTTCCCCATCATTTGTCCTCGCCGTCAAACTGTCCCCGAGAGCAGTTTCGTCGCATCCCAAATTTTTCTATCCCCTAAGCGGACTAACCATAAATTCCAACGCCCCCCGTTGGGAAACTATGGGTTTAGGGTATCTATAGAACTGTGTCCGATCCCCTAATCTAGACTGCGAATCCTCCCGCGCTTAGTATAAACTCGGATCCTATGGGAACGAAATCGATTAGGTCTCTCTCTGTCTCTAATCTTACTCCGAAGGAAAAATCGCATAAACATTCGCAATCCGCCGACAACAATCGAGCCTGTGACGCTAACAAACGAGCACGAGAAAAATAGATTATATCCACGTTGTCATTTACATATCCGTAACGAGCAACAATAGGCATCGATCTCTCTATTATCATCAGTAAATCCTCTGTGTGTGTGTGTGTCTGTGTATGTGTGTGTTGTCACTACGATAAATTCCGACGTTTACACACTAACTGGATAAAATCGAGCTAAATTCGAAAGGAATAAAAGACAAGTTCTGCTTGGAAGCTACGAAGTCGGATATCGTTCTATTCGTATTTTAAATATCAAAAAACCGACCAGGCGCCATTCGGAACGCGTTCGAGTCACGCTGTGTCCACGACGATTCTTCGCGTTAACCGTTAATTAATTAATTACAAAAATATGTGTATATGTAGTACGATTCTCATTCGAACGGCCGTCGAAAGTTAGTCGTTTCACATCGAAGCGAGTAGTAAACGTTATTGTATGGCGTTAAAGCTTTCGGTAGCGTCCTTACACTCTAAAACCGCGTCGCCCAACGACGATGCGCCATTCTCATCGACGTCATTCGATGACTCGACATTACCTTATCGTCCATGAAACAACCGGACAATGAAAAAACCTTTGTTGTTTTTAATTGTTCCGTTATGAAACTCTTGGCATCGTATTCGCGACTCTTTCCCGAGTAAAACGACACCCCACACGACACTGTTTCGATCACGCTTGCTCGTGTTGTCCGTCGAGCCTCGATTATCCGAACTGATCGGTCAATTACGATTTTTGTAGGTGATAAAACAGTTCTCTAGCTACAATACTAGATTAAATTTGTACAATAAATCATGTCGAGTACGTATCGCTTCAGATTTAGCTCTTTGTCGAGCCGTTTAATGGAGAATTCCGATACCAGTTCGGATAGTCGAGGTTCCAATAAATCGTGGATTAAACGAACAATTGTACTCCGAATGGTAGCGTGTTTGGGCTCGTTTCAACCGGAAAAATGTCACCAATATGTTAGCAACAGTCCCATAAAATGATAATCAAAAACAAAAAAGTTTCACTGCCCCCGGGTAGTGGGGGTAAATTTTTCACAAATATTTTCGCACACCTTTTTCACAAATACCAAGACATTAGCGTACATTTCAAAACCACCTATAATCATTATCGTGTTACAGCTGCACGTGTTTTTTTTTTAATCTTTTCGAATAGTTTTTCTTTTTTTTAGAAATTTAGAATATGCGTCTTTTGTCTAGCTCTATAGTCGCTCGAACGATCATGTTCGATAGTATCTGAACATTGAATATATATATATATGTTTATACATATGCATATGATCATTGGAAATATTTATTTCACACTCCTGCATTGCAAAATCTTCAGGAATATTTAAAATATTTACGACAATACGTTGTCATCGAACGTACGAACTTTGTACTGGAAAGAAAATGTTATTTAACTTGCTTATAAATATCTAGACTCGAGAAATTACGTTACATCGAAAGTGTAATGAACACAAACTATTATTTAACAATCTGGAAGAAGTAGTTTGTATTAAAAATCGATTTTTCTTCGGAATCATTGTTTTAACTATTTCTTTTTTTTTCTAATATTATCTAATATAAGTATTTATAGTTAAAGTTTTTGCCATTTTTGGTCGCCGTGTTTCAAAGAGGCGTCCAAGATGGCGGCGCTCTCGTATCACAAAACTATATTACAATTTGAAACTATAAACACTCGAGGAGAACACGATACAAAAATTTGTTTTCTCTTTCGTAGAACTCTAATGCTAACGAGCCTAAGAGTATCTTTTTTTTTTCTTTTTTATACAGATTCACTGGACCTCTCTTTACACGTGTCCCCTGTTTTATGGACGATAATATGCGACAATAGAGATTTAGAATTCAATGTAAAATTTACGAAAAGGGAAATGAGTCCTCTAGAGTCCACGATTCGGTTCACGAATCGTTCTAAAATTTTTACGAACAATTATTCGTAGAACTTGATACATTCGAACTGTGGGCTTCCATTTTGACGTACTATTACGTCCTCGAGTTTGAAGTCGCTGAACTCCGAGGTTATTTCCTTCGTGGCAGTAAGAAATTGTTGGCAGAGTGATTGTTATGATCGAATTGTTACAAACTCAAACAGAAACATTTAATATTTTATTCTTTCGATGTTGCTGTGCTTTAAACAATTGTAAAATACACCTTTGTACTTTACGGTGTAAATGTAGTCTGTGGCAGTGTGTGCCCAAGCTGATGATCATTTATCAAAAATCTCCAACTTCGTGAAAAATCATCACAGATTTTGTTAATTCGATGTTAGGTCAACATTTATCTACTGAATCCGTTATCCGAAGTATGGGCAGTGACATTCCATAAGCGAGAACTACGAAAACTAGACTTTGACTCATTTGTGAACCGTCGTAGTCTTAATTGTCAAATTAGATTAGTTTACAAAGGAACGAAATGAGCAACGATAAGTAGAAAAATATATACGAAGAACCGAAGTCATCGAAGAAACTATGAAAAATTGTTACTAATTTTCTGACTCTGTCGGACAATAACCTCGGAGTTCTAACGTCTATAATGGTCTGGCCCCGATGGTGAATTTAATCTCAAAATGGGATGTAACTATATCCCCTGAGTATTGTAATTCTGAACTCCCACAAGGCCAGGGATGTCTAGCTAATTCAGCTGACAAATATTCTACAATCTCATCTAGTGGCCAATGGAGTAGAACAGGGTGTTAATACTAGCAAGTAATACTATAGTGAGTACAAGTAATACTTTTCATGTTTGGCGAGCGATGGAAACATTCGAACACCCAAATAGTTCACTTTTGGTACATAAAATATCTGTACAATGCCTATTAATGACTTCCTCGCATAGAAGCAATTACCATATTTATTAATAATGTGATATTATTTGGCAAAACCTGTACTATTGGATCTCCATATGTGTCTATTAATTAAAGTCAATATTTTTATCTCATTTCTGCCACAGGGGACTTTTTTAGTGAAAGAAAAATTCCCTTATTTACATTGTTATCAAGATAAGAATGAACCTAGGAATTTGAGTGACTCACGGTGCACCCCCATGGAGGTTTGCAAACCATGCCTGTATTCAAATGTTTCCGTAGCTCGCAACCCGTCCACACGAACAAGAAACATCTACGTTCCCCCGTCGAATGAGTCTTTATCGTCCTGTTTATCACCAGTTGCGAAAAATATGTCCCCACAATGGAACGTTTGTTTGTGCGCACGCGAATTCGTGTCCCTTCCCATGAAAAAACGCACCCCTATTATCTCGTTCCCTATTTATATATCACAAAGGAAAAGCAGTTGAAACGCCGGAAGATAAACGTTCAGCGAACACGTGTACGGAACACGTGCCTCGTACCGGTACACACTTATCAGTTCTACGATTACAAATCCGCTAATTCGACCGGCGACCGCAACTGTCGCTGGATGCTCGATTAACTTCGACCGCAAAACAGCGTCGATTTACCAGCGCCTGTAAATGGCACGGCTGCGTCGTCAGCCACGCAAATTTGCAAAACCGCTATTGCAACACACGGTCGCGCCTTTTCGTTACGTGCCGCTCCGCTCTTTCGGCCTCGGTGCTCGGATATTATAGCGTGTCAACGAGAGCGCAACGTTTGAAACGCGCGCCACTTTCGCTCCGTCGCTCTGGCGCGCTTTTCAAACTTTTCGAACATTTCCGATTTTTCGCTACCAGGACTTTCAATAAAAAAATTCTGAAAAATTCTCAGAAATGTACGTTGATAGCGACTACTCGCCAGATTTTTCTCGGAATTTTTACGCATTGTTAAGTGGGAAAAATCGACCAAAAATTGATTATTCGATTTTTCCTTGTAAACTACCCTCTGGATTGAGACAGAGGGTTGACATTTTGTACAGAATGTTCCGTGTTGATAGGCTGACGAATGGTGCCAATACCTGATTGCAGGATGAATAAAAATTTACATACAAATTTTTGCGCTCTTGTTGAAACACCTCACATATCAATCGACGTACTCGTTCTTAAATCGCGCCGAGTGTTCACACTTTGACGGCCGTGGTTCTGGCGCCATTTTTCAAACGATGTCTACAGAAACAGATGTGCTTTCTTTGAATACTGATAGGGTAATTATTGTTTCACGTTTGAGACCTTATAACGAGATTTTTAGGAGCATGAACTTTAAAAGACTACAATGTTGCTAG
This sequence comes from Halictus rubicundus, assembly GCF_050948215.1. Classification (NCBI taxonomy): domain Eukaryota; kingdom Metazoa; phylum Arthropoda; class Insecta; order Hymenoptera; family Halictidae; genus Halictus; species Halictus rubicundus. The sequence goes on along the minus strand of NC_135159.1, from coordinate 10,338,348 downwards.
TTTCAGAGTAGCTACTAGGTTTACTTGTGGCAATCGTTACGTTTTAGTACGGTTAAAAAGAATCCCCAGCTGGAAACTGGCTCAAACATTAATATTCCTATTTTTGGCACGTTCCAGTGATTATCACACTACTGATCCTCGTGCACAATCCCATTTCGACAAACTATAAAAATATTACTCCATTAGACAATCTCGAACCATTCGTGTAGGATATAAATTCATAAAATTGGCAGCTTTCACCCGTTAGCCGACTCCATAACGTTCCCCAGATGTGAATGTAGGCTACTAAACTGTGGATCTTTATATAATCATAGCATATGCAAACATCTAAAATACAGGAAGACATATACATCATTATTATACCACTTCTACCCGAAGATCTACAAAATCTTTTAGCCAGCCAAAGAAATATTTCGGTATTCACATCAAGTACAAAAATTCGCATAAAGATCCACAATCTCTAGACCACTCCAAAACAAATTCTCTGCCCTCAAAAGTTCAGCGCCCATCATCAATATTCCTCCTCAACGTTCAAACCAAAGCCAGGCACATGCTTCCAAAGACCCGTGTCGATAACCGAGGGTACCGACTATGCCGCGACGAAGAAGCAGACTCGGTTAAGCTCGAAACTGATCACGCGGGCCGTCAAAGCGATCGCAGATCCGTGTACCCGGAAATTCGTCAGAGAAATTGGCGCACCGGAAACGTCCCGACTGCCAAGTCGGGCTCAGTGGAGGCTGCCGTCATCATGGAGGGACCCTGAAGAGGGTCGTATTGCACTGCGGGGTAATCGGAGCGTCCCCGTCGATCAGGTCGACAGCTGTTCGCTTCAACGGCGGAGGAAGATCCAGCAAGCACGGTGGTAGCATGATCAGAGGTGCGCCAACACTTCGACTGCGGCGACCGGGGGTGTCTGGTCGCCGCTGAGGATCACCGGCTCGGACTCGGTCTGAACGATCCTGACCAAGTTCGCGTCCTTCTTCGAAGGCGCGATGTTCGTGCTCGACGGAACGTTCGATCTGGCGCAATAGCTCGGCGGTCTGCTTTCTCTAGCCGTGCCCGGAGTCACGATACTACCAGCGTTGGACCTGTAGGTCGGCGGAGGCGAGGACGTCGGCTGCAAACGGTCCAGAAGCAACAGCCGCAGCCTGTACTCTTGCATGCTCGCCTAGAATCAGATTGCTCGTTCAGATCCGCTGTTAGAGCTGGCTGAACAATGTGGAAACTCATTCTGCGCCTTTCTAGCGGACAGCTCTTGGGAAACAAGGTTGGGACGAGCTTCTAAATGTACCCAAACGTCTTTGTCTTTAATTACTTGGTTGTGGAACTTTTATCAACATATTCCTTGCATTTTTCTGATTAGAACGAGTCCAAACACGACCCAATTCGGTGCACATTTACTCGTTTAATCCCAACTATTAGATCTTCCACTGATCAGTTCGGATAAGCGAGGTTCTACAATATCGTGGATTAAATAAGTAAATATTCAGGGAATTGAGTCGTGTTTGGACTCGTTGGAATCAGAAAAAGGTCGCGAATATGTTGGTCATCCTGACAATGAAAATAGGTTACCTAAGCAAACCGTAGCCTAAGCAAATTTTGAAAAGGGGGCTCTGAGGCCAGAATGGTTGGGGAATCTGTCTTGTACCTTTTATTTCACTAATATGCATAGCTGGGAAATTTTAATAATGAAGCCGTTTGATCCAAAAAGTGTACCTAAACTAGAAAAAAATTTTCGCAAGGATGCTATGAAGCAAGTATACAAACAGTACGGTTATTTCTACAGAATAAGTTATACTTTTTGCCGAGACTGTAACAAATTACATGCTTAAACAAGCTGCGTGCAGGTCTGCATTTTATCAAAGTACAGTGCCGTTCAAAAGTATATCGACATTTGTTGAAACCAGTCCGAAAGCGTAGTAACACGATTATGTAAATAGTTTTCAGAAGAATCACGCCGTTATAGGATGGCTTTGAAAGTGATCTTTCTACTGATTCACATCCTCGAATCTCACTTTCTAGTAATTGCTTCCTCACTCGTTATTAACTTCGTTAAGACATATGTTCTTTTCCTTCACTTTTGTCGTAATTAAACGGGTGCACGTTTCCAATCTGCGCGTGTAAGAACACAATCTCCACCAGATACGGTCTTACTCGCGTATGTGAATTGTTTGTGGTAGTAGTCTAACCTTAATTATTGCAGGCTTATTTATGCAATATGTTAGATGTTATCGTCATTATTCAATACTGACATATCAACGAGGGAAGAACACAATAACCATTGTTTCATTCGAGAGATTAATTAGAATTTATTAGTGTTTGTTTAAACTTCCGGGTTTCACTTGTTTCAAAATGGCGGGGGAGATGGAGAATAAGATGGGGACTTTTTTGAAAATCCATATAGACAGCAATGCACGTAGAAAATTATAAATTATTTTGAAAATATCTTCCGGAATTATCAATCTTAGAATCAATATTGTCCACTTATACCGGGTGTATCGATAGTTTCAACTCGAAGCACAGCTGCAAAGCAAAAATCGGTGCAGAAAAAACTTCTCTCAAATCCTGAGAGCCCCCGGAGACCATTTTGGAAGCAATATTGTCCACTTATACCGGGTGTCTCGACAGTTTCAAGTCTAAGCACAGCTGCAAAGCGAAAATCGGTGCAGAAAAAATTCCTCTGAAATCCTGAGGGCCCGGGAGACCATTTTAGAATCAATATTTCCCGGTTATACCGGGTGTCTCGACAGTTTCAACTCAAAGCACAACTACAGAGTCGTCTGTATCGGATTTATTGTGAAACGATAGTTGCAAGGTATTTCGGAAACGTCACCTGGTAGGTCGGTGGCGGCGTTCTGAACTGGAACTCCGGATAGATCATGGCAGCGTACGGATGGATCGGCCTCGCTGGCGGGATCCTGCCCGAGATCCCCGTGAAACCAAAGAAACTACCGCAATTTTCTCGACTGGACACTCGCCACGCTACAGCGCTCACGGTTACCAGAACCACTCCTATACCTGCAACAGAACACGCCTTGTCAGCATTGGTGTGGACACCCAGCGATATTAAACAACACGCGATCCACCGATAATGGGATCGGTTTCGATCTCGACCGTCTTCCTTGCGGATCAAGCGAACGTTTACTCGCACATCCTTGGCCAGCGAATTGGGACCCGTACATTCATAGTTTGCTCGTTCTTGGGAAAATTGGGTGGCCTGAACGAACTCTTATTGGAGCGTTTATTAACCTATTTTAATCCTAACTGCGTGGTTAAGTTCTTAGAAGGGTCCGTTACGTCATAGACAAATATGGAACGGTCCTGGGAATTTATTATAGAAAAACTGGATTATGTAGAGAAACACAGATGCCCTCCACGGAAAACCACTACAGTGAATTCTCGTTACGAGTCAGTCCCGCCGTTCTGGTGACTGACTCTTATACGAAATCGGAGGATCTCGCCGAGCGTCGCATTTGAAATACACAGGGCGCGCTGGAAACCTAAGAGTCATATCCGTCTACAAGTCATAAAAAACCTATGACCACTAAGCGATAGTGACAAGAAGACTGAGAAAATGTCTTTCTCTGATACAATGTTGCACGGAGAAACGGACCGCTAATAATCCAATTACAAAACTTCTTTATTTTTCGTTATTTTTTTTTTTTTCTATTAAACTTTTACCAACATATTCGTGGCATTTTTCTGATTGAAATGAAAACAAATATGATATAATTCCGATGATATTTACTTGTGTAACCACCATTTACAGATAACACCACCGCGGTGGTGTGGGTACTTCCACTGACTCCAAATTGTAAGGTTGCCACTGACTCGTAACGAGAATTCACTGTAATTTCAACGTACTTTAATATCATAGAAGTATATGCTGGTAGCACTAAAAAGGACCCAAAAAGTTGGACTTGGAAATGATTCATCGCTAGGACTTTTTGAGTACGCTACGTTCATATTTAGTTGGCCATGTTGGGCAATATGGCGGCGTGAACAAAGCCTAGATGCTTAACTAGTGGTGACCGGACACTTTCATCAGCAACTGTGCCTCGCAGAGCGAAGAATTGGCCGCGTTTAGTTAAGGAATTCCATCGTCCGAGGCGGAAAAGTGGAAAGATCGGCAGCGGGTGTAGATGGGTGTGCACGCAGCCGCGAAAACTCGTATAATTACGTTTCCCCGTAGGATGTTTTCTCAGCTCTCACTATTCTCGCATGCTGACTTTCGTGAGAACACGCGACAATGCCTGACGACACCGTCACCTCCACCTCCTGCTGAACCCAACATGTTTCCGCACGGCAGGTTCGCACAGTTTTGCACGCTTTTCGACCTTCGACCTTGCCTTTTTCTTCCCTTTCAATTTTACAACCATTACCAGAATCCATATATACTCATTTTTCTAATCTTGGTACTGTACCATTAATTACATTATTCTTGTTGGTCGTTCGAATACAAGTCGCGGATATGGGTCTCGCGAGACCCAGTCACCGGCAACTACGATCCTTCACGCGAGGGTCAAATGAAACATTACGTTCAATAATCCTTTCTAACATATCCCGCGAAAAACGTTGTCTCTGACTGTACAGTCGCTGGTGTGGGTCACGCGAGACCCAGTCACCGGCAACTATGGTCCGTCATGCGAGGGTTAAATGAAACATGTTCAATAATCCTTTCTAACATATCCCGCGAAAAACGTTGTCTCTGACTGTACAGTCGCTGGTGTGGGTCACGCGAGACCCAGTCACCGGCAACTATGGTCCGTCATGCGAGGGTTAAATGAAACATGTTAAATAATTCTTTCCGACATATCCCACGAAAAACATTGTTTCTGACTGTACAGTCGCTGGTATGGGTCACGCGAGACCCGGTCACCGGCAACTACGATCCTTCACGCGAGGGTCAAATGAAATATTACGTTCAATAATCCTTTCTAACATATCCCGCGAAAAAAACGTTGTCTCTGACTGTACAGTCGCTGGTGTGGGTCACGCGAGACCCAGTCATCGGCAATTATGGTCCGTCATGCGACGGTTAAATGAAACATGTTAACTAATTCTTTCTGACATATCCCACGAAAAATATTGTCTCTGACTGTACAGTCGCTGGTATGGGTCACGCGAGACCCGGTCACCGGCAACTACGATCCTTCACGCGAGGGTCAAATGAAACATTACGTTCAATAATCCTTTCTAACATATCCCGCGAAAAACGTTGTCTCTGACTGTACAGTCGCTGGTATGGGTCACTGGAGACCCAGTCACCGGCAACTACGGTCACGCGAGGGTTAAATCAGCAGAAACCATTATTCCAATTAATAATTCCAATATGTACACAATAAACATTTGGAAATATTCTTGGGCATAAAAGAAATGAAATAAATCTTGCGAAACAAAATCTTGCATCAATAAAAGTATTTGTAATACGTTATATCCAGTGTCAAAAGCGATTTCCACATAGTGCAGCTCTGCTAAGCGAGCACGGGTATACACGGAGTCAGCAATATCGCAATTTCTATTTTCTTTAGTATAACCAGGTGTCCGGTGACTTACGGTCGCGAGCGTAAGGCGCAAGGTGCCCGATATAGTGGTGCAGGGAAGGCGGATAGAATGGAATGAGCACATAGAAAGGACGGAGTCGAATGGGATAGACAACATTGCTCAGGATAATAAAGCGTTGGGACGAGGCGAGAATAAAAGACAGAGAGCGAGGGAACTATACTGCCTCCCTCTCTCACGAACGCGAGCCGGTTGCATCATGGCCCTGGAAAACGCATTAAAACCTCTCATATCTGGATTCATAGCGACGCGTACGAGTCCTTCGAATTTCCCGATAATGGCGCATTCCCTTTCCTAATATTAAACCTCGCAAATTTTTCTCTGAAATATTCTGAATGGCCATCAAACTAATTGTCTAAATCTCTTCACGATGAAGAAAGAAATTAATTTTTACCAACGCTCCTGAAATAATAGATTCAGACCATGTTAGTCCAAATTGCAAATCTGAATACAAAATATTAAAAAAAAAACAAATATTTAAATATACAAATAAATATTAAAATGTATTTAAAAGTGACTTAATTTCATGCTATAGGTGATCGTTCGAATAATAAAGTGAAAAAGCTCGTTGGAAAATCGTGGCAGGTTTCTAGAAAGGAGCCAGACGGTTTGTTGGTTGCAACAGATGTTATCCGCAATTTTGAGGATGCTAATTGCCGAACGCTTTTTTTTTTTTGTTCATTCTCAATTTTCTGTTCGAATCTCACGGTTGTTCGACGTGTAGGCGTACGACGTCAGTCTCTGTAGGTTAAAGCTTTCTCCCATTGTGAGAGCCATTCTATGCGGGTCGCAGGTTACATGCCCACGTTTAGAAAGTAACCGTTGCGAGCACGATTCCCCTTCTATCGTCGCGCCGCGATCGGCAGATCTGACCAACCGGGGATCCCCTAACAGTTTCTTACCGCTTGCTACTCCCTATTTCATAATTCACGTTTCGCGAACGTAGGAAAACTCGATTGGAAAATATACAATTACCGTTTTCCCCCCTTAGCGTCGCGCGAGCTTAGAGATCGGTCGGGACGACAACGACTACAGTACTGGTTCTCATTAGTGGTTCAGTGACTTCGCAGAGATCAGGAGGAAGATTGCCAGATTCTCTGCGAGGTGATAGGGATAAAAACGCGACGCTAAGGAGGATAACGAAGGAGGCTAAAGAGAGAGAATTGTACGATTTTCGTCCTTGGCTTTATAGAAGCATATTCTGAGAAACTTGTAATATTTTATCTACTGGAATTATTATATCTAGCCTGTTACCCCCTTAAGGTCTCGCAAGGTTTCAGAGAAATGCTCCAGAGAACAGACTCGCTGAATTTTTAGCGAAGTGTGCCAAAAATTACAGGCCCTTTTCAAAAAAAGCTTTTGTTTAGTAAGAAATTATACATGGCGAGGAAAGAGACGTTACGGGGGAGGATCTTAAGGGGTTGACAAAATTTGTATGAAGATTCGCACTCGGGTTTCCGTGTTTCGAAAACAGGTAGACTGTTATACTACTGTCGATTCATTGAAATTATTAAAAGAAGAAACACGTTGATATTTATAGCGATGCTAAGATGAGACGGTACAGAATATTTCAAGCTTACCGATCATGAGGAGTGCAACGGCAATGTGATCACGGCCCGAAGCCCTCAGGGCCCCCAGCAGAGCGCCAGCACCCGCGCAAACAAGGCCCACAACGCCCACGCCTAAAATAGACCAGCGTACAGGTGGGGAACCAAGGCCGCAACATTGCTTCGGCACTGCGTCCCTGGAATCAAAAAGACTGTACTGTAGTGGCCGTTCGATAACTAACCCCTAGAAACAGTTTAACAATATTTAAAATACGTAGAGAAAAAAAAAATATAAAAATATTATCCACAAATATTTCAAATACAAAGGAATTATTTTTCTCTTGTCGTATATGTCCATTTAGCACACTGAATCTTTAAAACAATTTTCATGTTTACTTTGGACAACTATTTGTTAGAAATGACTCAATGAAATTATTCAATTTCAGCAGATGAGAGAGAATGGGCAGACAATGATTGTTTCGTATTGGTTCGAATACACGTGGTACCGGCAGCCACGACGCGCACGTAGGGGGGGAGGGGGTAATGAGTGTGCCTCCGATGATTTCAATCACGTTGGCACGATTCGCCGAATTTACCTTGATTTCTTCAGATTAATTCACACGTGTGCGCTTGTACGACGTTTGAACGAAAACGGGGGATCGATACGACAAATTGATCCGCGTGGCGCTCGTGCACGTGTGCGATCGAGACGTGCTGCCCTCTAGTGACAGCGAAAAGAGGGAAATTTGAATGATCAAAGTAACTAGCTAGTTTCTAGCAGTCCCTGCTCCCCAGCCCCAAACTGAACTACTTATCGGGCAGCCATTGCATTGATCCTTTGATCCGGTCTAATAATCCAAGGAAATATGATCGGGAGGTTAGAAATCTTTTAAGAACTTTTCTACTAAGCTACTCAATTAATAAAAAAATATCTCATTCCCACTGTGCAAATGCGTTCGGCAACGCAATAAACGCGTAAACGCAACTTTCTCGACGAAAAGATCTCTCAGCATAAAATTTTACGAACTATTTTCTATTTTTTCTTCTGAGTGGAGTCACTTTCCAAGTTTTCTCCCAAGTCGTAACCCTTCAACGACGGAGCCCGAGTCCATTCTGACCCAGTGTTCCATATCTAGACTGCGGATCTTGCGTTTCTGGCGAAAATGAATAGATGCAATTTAAAACAGTAGAAAAACCATAATAACTGAAGAAAGCACCGTTTTTAACTGGTTCAAATGATCGAAGGAATACTGAAATGCCCATCTGTGGCTCCTGGTTCTTGAAATATGAACAAATAATTTTTATTCTGCACGAAGATCCGCCGTCTATTCATAGCCCCTCCTCAACCTGTCCCAGGGTGTCAAATTGATGGCACACAAAGTAATACAGTGGAAAAATGGGAAGAAAAGAAAATCAGATAAGATTAAGACTGTTCACACCCATCTTGAACAATGCAGCAGTGTGCGTGTTGCAAAGCACGAAGAGCATGTTGCAAACATCTCTTTCAGAATCGGTGGAAAACGTGTCAAAGTGGCGGACCAGGGGCGGACGAAGATTCTATCAGAAGGGCGTTTACCTGCCAAAAGCAGAGACGCTGGTTGAGACAGGGAAAGGTAGCCCGAGGCTGAGACCTCTGAGACCCAAATGCGGGGGTGGAGGGTGCAGGAATCCCCTAGGCGGTGTCACCAACGGCACCCCAGGTGCTGTTGAAGCTTGGCAACCGGGCGATGTCCCAGGATAAGACGGTGGCATCGAACAGGACCTCAAGGCTCGACGATGTTGCCTTCGCAACCGCCTCTCTCTTCTGCGTGCCCCTCTAACGCCATCCAAATCCTCAAGTGCCTCTGGACCACTTTGCAGCGCCAGCTCCGTCTGTGCTTCCGTCGACGTGTATGACCTCCCATTTTCTCGCGGCTCCTGAAACAATTTCCAAAAACTATATTAACCCACTGGCGATGGCCGGGTGGTCTCTCCTGACCCAGGGTATCAAAATCATTGTTTTCTTTTTCAAAAAATGAACATTCGGGGCGATTATCAGAGCATGATTCCTCACTTCTTGCAAAAATCGTGAAACAATCACCGGTAGGTAATGTGTTGAAATCAGTCTGGGATGTCAGGGCACCGTGCCCTTAGGATCAGTGAAAACTGTGTCAGATCGTCGCAATTTCTAACCGGGCTGTTCCCCAACCTGACTGTCGGGTTCCACATTTCCTAGCGGCAGGCTAATAAAAGTCAAGGAGCCGCGGCGTGAATAGTGTTCCACTTGCCGCGGGATGGCCCACAGCAAGAAAAAGGACAAGCTTCTTGTGGCTGTTTATTTGTGGACGTCCCGTGAGCGCCCTCGGCTCTCGCCGCACGCTCCCAGTGTGCCTGTTGGGGTCTGCGGCCGGTCGAAACCGGTACAGGCGATCAATTCCAGCGAAACAGCGAGGAGTGGGGATGGCCGAGGAGCATCACGGGAGCCTAGGCGGGAGGGAAATATCGCGTGAGTCGGACAGGAGGGGCGGCAGAGGGGAGCTTAGGGAGGGGGCGAGCAGTAACAGAGAGAAGAACGAAGTAGTCGGCTGCTCGCTGCCCGTTTGCGCAGGTCGTTATAGCGAAGCGTCTCTCTGTTTGCCAGAGGAGCTTAGGCAGCGAGGGAACATGGCGGAGTTCTCGTTCAGAAAGCTCTCGTTCAAGGAGAGGTACGAGATCATCGAGAGGCTGGCCAGCGGCGATTTGGCAAGGGACCTGGCTCTCGAATATGGGGTCCATGAGACCACCATACGACGGATCAACCGGAACAGGGAAAAACTGCTCGACATAGTCCGGCAGAGTGGGGAGGACCTTAAGACGCGCAAGGTGATGCGGCAGCCCGTGCACGCTAGACTGGACAGTCGCCTAAACGCGTGGTTCCGCGAGCGGAAGAAAAGGGATAAGTATGTGACCAACGCGGAAATGATGGACATGGCGATGCAGATCAATAAAGCGATAGGTGGACCGTCGGACTTCAAGGCTAGCATGGGTTGGTTATATAAGTTCAAATCCCGACATGGGATCCCGGTGCGCAAGCTGCACTGCAGGCGCAAGAAGAGGATCCCTGATGAGGTGGCTGCCAAGATGTTCCTCGAAAACTCTAGCCTCTTAGATATCGATAGCATCGAGTACGAGAACGTCTACAATATGGCGGCTACGGTGCTCTTTTGGAAGGCTTTTCCGTCGAAGGTAGAGCCGGGTAGCGAGCAGAGGCTCGAAGAGAACGCCAAGCTGAAGGAGGACCGAGTGACTGTGGGTCTTTGCGCTAATGTCATAGGCAGCCACAAGTTGGACCTCCTGTTCGTCCATGCGGACGAGTCGGCGAGAGTAGTGGGGGGAGCCCCTACGGTGTTTGAATCAGAGCCTAGAACTTGGCTGGAGCGAGATTTGTTTGTAGCTTGGTACAACAACGTCTTCAAACCTGCTGTTCAGCAACGTCAACAGCAGATAGACAAGGTCGGCAAGGTTGTGCTGGTAGTGGACAGCAAGCAGGGCAGTGTGATCCCTGAGGAGTTGATGAAGGAGGAGAGCTTCGAGATTCTCCGGTTGCCAAGCAGCACGGCGTCGCTTCTTCTGCCCATGGGGCAGGGTGTCATTGAGAAAACGAAGGCGATTTTTAGACTGAAGTTGTTGCAGCATATGCTGGCGCTAAATAATGAGGCGCCACGGTTTGATGATAACTTCAGGATCAGCAACTGTATGACTATGATGTCCGAGGCTTGGACAGCTATTAGCGCCCCGGATATTTACAATTGCTGGAGGAAGATCTTCCTGACCCTGCCTGAACAGGTTGTACCCAAGGTGGAGCCTGAGGACCCCTTGTTGCCTACCATAAGAGACGTAATTGGCGCTGTCCGGGGAAAGGAAGCGACCGACGATGACGAGAAAGAGTTCCTCCGCAGGTGTATCGATATGGAGAATGAAATGACCGATGACGACGATAGCGAGGAGTACGAAGATGTGGATGAGCCTATGGACGCCATCGTAGGGGAAACAATCACGGAGGGTGAATCGAGGACGAGGACGATAGACTCGGCTTTAACGTTCGATTCCCCGCCCAATCAAGAGCAGATGAAGACTATACTGGCGGGGTTGATGAGCTGGTCGAAAGAGGAACCAAGCCATGTACAATTGTTAGTACAAAGTTTGCATAGTTATTGTGAAGATAAATATAAGAATAAAGAGAGCTGAGAAAGATAATTGGCACGGTGTTCTTACTTTTTGTACACGGGGTATACTGAAAAGGGTGTCCCGCCCCCTCTACCCTCTACCGATCTAACAAACATATTAAGAAGGGAAATAAATTTCTATTTCACTTCGGTTTGTTAAGATTCCGGTAGGAAATTCTTTATTTTGTATAAAGATCCGTTGCCCAATGACTACCGTGATGCAATGGTAAAAGACAAACCAAATTCAAGGACATATAGTATCATGCTCTTCATATGACCTTGAGTACCAAAAATAAACGAAAATAGATCAAGATGCAGAAGTGATTTCGATGATTTAGACTAAGTTGATTTGTAACTTGAAAAACGCGCTACCTGGGGTCCGCCGAGCTGATTGGTCCTCGGGGCGTCAGCGGTCGCGCCACCTACTATGACGACACTGACGGGTCTCGGGGCATTCTCGGACAGGGCCCCGGCCATCGTACGACACTGCACATCGGACTCCGAGATCCGCCTTCCCTTTTGCTTTCACGAGTTCTCTCGCTATCGCGCCTATCCTAAACACCAGTTTTCCACGCTTCGCTCTTATTCCCCCTCTTCCCCGTTCCTTCCTTCTCCTCTTGGGTCTATTGGGTCCCTCCCTCCCTCTCCCCCTCTCACGATCGATCGAGTACACTTCTCGACGCGTATATCTCTTCTCATTTATTCCAATTGAAGCGTTCCCGTTCCTCGCCGGAGGTCTGTCTCTTCTCCGCGCGTCATTCCTCCTTTGTCCAACTCATCACTCTCTCGCTCTTTGTCCCTCGGTCTATCTCGCTTTCCTAAAATCCGCGCACCGTGTACTCCACCGGCTTTGTGTCTGTCTTTATTCGCGCCTCACAGACGGTCCCGGCTCTTGCTACCTTCTGTCTTCCGTTATCCATGTGCGCCGCCGCCACCTTTGTCCAGAAAAAGCGCGAATCCGTCCGCTTTTGTACCCGGAGCCGATCCCGGTCCGCTTTAATCTCTCATTCGCCCCCCTCGGCGCCCTACGTTGCCAACCCCACGAAACGCGTTTCGGACTCGTCAGATTACCGCGCCTTCCGTTTCACTTTTGCCACCCCCTGTGACCACCCCAGGCGATTGCCTTCTCAATAACTGATCCACCGAGTCAGGGAAGTTGCTTTGCAACTGGATCCTCTTCCGGGCTGATTGGGTTCTCGGGGTTCAACGAACCGACACCTGTAATCAGAAAATTGTGATCATCAGCCTCGGACTGTAAACGGTGCTATTGCACTGAAAAGGGCCAGCAGTTTATTAGAAACAAAGAAATTCAGTAATGTGAAAAATAGTTTCAGTGGCAGCTCAGAGTCACCGTTGCCAACGGTTCATTTGTTTTTGCAAATCGCTCAGAATGGCCATTTTTCGTAAAATGATATGATTTGGATACCCTGGGTCAGAGCAGACCCAGCCACCGCCAGAGGGTTAACTTCTTTCCGCGAATAGATCAGAATGTTCATTCTTCGAAAACTGTTGTTTCGGATACCCTGGGTCAGAGCAGACCCAGCCACCGCCGGAGGGTTAATTTGTTTCCGCGAACGTCCATTCTTTGAAAAATGATTTGAATGTCCTGGGTCAGGACAGACCGAGCCACCGCACAGTGGACTGGAAACCCGTTTTTTTTTTCTGGCCAAAAATTTGATACTTAATGGGTTCGTCGCTATCAATTGCACATCTCTGTCCCCCACCATGGTTCCTCGCATTCAACCGGTGCATGCACTCTTTTATGACAGCGAGTGCATTTCGGTCTCGTTTGTCGAAAAAGACGACAAAGCCGGTCTTAAAGTTCATCCGGAGAGATTTTGCTTGTCTGTGTGCTCTCTAAGGGGCAGTGTGGTTTTATTCAGAGGGCAAAGAATAAAAAAAAAAAAAAAGGAGGAAGAAACAAAATTGGTAAAAATGTCGAGACAGCCCGCGAGAGACAGGAAAAGTAGACGTCTGAATGGCGGCCGGAAGTTAGGAAATGGAAACGCGAGGACCAGAGACGTCCTTTCTTATTCCCCGTGCATAGCTACCCGTCGTCGTCGTCGTCGTCGTCGTCATCGTCGTCGTGGCTCGAATAAGCGACGAGTCGGGCGAAATTGACGGAAAATCGAACACGTCCGATGACGAGACGGTACGGAGGGACGTGGGGGACGTTTTGTTAATAGAAGGGGGAGCGGCTAATATCGTCTGCTCGAGGAAGAATGACAGGGGAACGGCGTATGGCGATTCTGATGAAATTCGGATTGCTCTCGAAACAATATTTGATATTTCTATTAGACACTTGAGGGGAATACTTTCCTTACGTCTTGGACTAACCTCCTAGACTCTAGGATATTGGCTACCTAACTCAGACGTAGGCTCTAAGAAGTTCTAGGACTTAATTTAGACCTAGACTCTCCGGGAAGCTCTAGGGCCTAGAGAATACAGACTTTTTTTCACGCTTCTGCTTTTAATTCTAATTTGTCTTGCCGACGTATAAAAATTAAATTGATAAAAAAAACGTCATCTTTGTTGCTATAAGCAAATTGCACGAAACCGTGGACTCGGGCATTAGAGCTGTCCAGAAGGGTGTGAGAGTGTTGGCCAGTGTGGTACGTTTAAAAAATGGGCACGAATTCTAGGGGGTCGACCTCTAACGGAACAAAAATGGCGTCTCGGACCCGGACTAGCCTAACCGTTAAGCCGAGGACGCCGATTTGCGTACAGAAATTCGTTATGCTCTCATTTTCTACCCGCGTCGGCCGCGCAACGACGACTCGACCTCGATATATACCGGTGAACGCTACGCGAGCTCGCATCAATTATCCGGGGAGAACAATTCAGCATTTTCTCCGTCGCCCGAAGATGAGACCTCTCCCGACTGACCTGAAACTCTAACTGTACGGGGCCGAGAGACGTTTACGTTGCAAATTATCGTCGCCGCCGCCGCGCTCGCTCGCGACCGTTTTGACAAACGGTACTTCTCACGCTTGCGTCTTTCTACGTCTGTAGAAGCGGTCGTCCCGAGAGCCATTCAGCCGACAGTGGTCACTGCCCAGGACGGTCAAACCCGTTCCCCGCTGTCCCCCAAAACTTTTCTCATAGGCACCGTCAGGAGAGTGTACAGTCGATGGAAAAAATCACTGTACACCCTCCGAAGGCGGTCCGACATTGTGGGCGAAAAAAGTTAATTCCCTTTCTCGGGTAAATCGGTGGAAAATAGTCTACTTAAATTCGAAATAGAGAGTTACCATTTTTGCCATTTCGTGGAGCAACGTATAATCAATGTTTTTGTCTTGTGTAAAGGTCTTTGGAAGTAGTATTCCAATATCGTCTAATTAAATTCGAGACAGGAAGCCTTCTGTTACCATTTTTCGCTTTATGATACAGCCATATAAAACCAATGTTTTTCTTGTGTAAATCGGTGGTATAATTCTTTGAGAGAGTCTTCTAAAAGTGTGTAGATAATTAAATTGGAAAATGCGAGGAGTCAGGGGTACCATTTTTTGCCGTTTCCCGTAGCTCAGATACTATTCAATGAATTGATTTGGTTTTTTGCATACGTATTTGTAAATATTCTCTGCTTAGCATACGCTTCCTTTTTCGTAAATATTGTGGAAATAATTAAGTTTTTAATTGCAAAATTTTCGGGAAATCGCTTCTCTACTTTTCTTTCAAAATGGTACCATTTCCCAGGAAGTGGAATGAAACCTTTCGTGTCGGACATTACAAGCCATTGAAATTTGCCCAACTCTGACATTTGGACTTCAACAATGGCGGGAGAGTCAATAACAAATGTCATCCGCAGTTGCTCAATTAATGAGCCTCGGGGAAAAATGATTGTACACAGAGTTGTACATTCATTGATCAAAAACTTCGAATTTTATTGAATGACTAACGCTTTAAAAACAATTTAACAAGAATTAATTGTCCAAAATCTCGACTGATTAAATCGATCGACAAAATTAGTTGGAAATTACCGATCGCTAATTGAAGATATTAAACGCTAATTATAAACTGTTCATTCTCAATTGAAATTCAAATCGAAATTCTATCTGCCTTTTCAGTAGATTATAAAAAAATTGTTGTCATTACAGAAATAAACATTTCCTTCTTTTAATCATTTTAATGAGTTGAGAATAATATAACAACAGCATCCGGGACTAAAATATATTGATTATTATCAATTCCATAATACGTATATACATAACAACTGAAATATTTAGCTCGTAATTGAAGACTGAATAATTAATTTGTCGACCCAATCGATGACTCGTTCAAGTCAACATTTATAGTCATAGATCACAATTAACCTTCTGACGGCGATGCCTGGGTCTATTTCGACCCAGAGCATCAAAATAATAAATTATACACTCAATTTCTGGCAACTGAATTAATTAAATAGCTACTTGAATCGGAAATAATAAAATCTCCGTGCCTACAAGAATTACCGTGAAAAATATATTTAAACAATTTAATAATTAAGGCTGGAGACAGTCCTGAGCATTGTCCATCACACGTAATGCCATTCTTGCTATATCGCATAAAACTAGTCCTACTGAGACGAGAATTTATCGAGGAGTTTCAGGACAATTCAAAGAAAATGAAAACAGTACAAATTTATGGATCGCCCAGACCCAAGTCCGTGAAGAGCTAAACGAAAAACCTGAAGAATCATAATTCATACTAAAATGTACTTCAAAGGCAATTAAACAATTTCCAACTACGATTTCACAGTGTCGAACAGTTGTGCGTTTTACGGACTGTTCACCACGGATAGCCGATTGCAAGAAACGGTTTCTAAAGTCAATAAATACCGATTTATAGCAGGAAGCGATCGTAATTGACTCGGCCTGTGTTTCTCCGTGGCGTGACAACTGGACGCTTCTACTGTTCGAAAACACAGCGGAATATAGGGCATCGCGAGGAGGAAAGATCTCTTTAAAAAAACTACTCTACCCTCTTATTTTTCTGAAACGTCAATTAATTTCTCGAGCACAGTAAACTCTCCGTATTTCTCCTCTGTGAAAGAAACTGTTCACGGCGAGCATCGCCGATACAGTCGGGGACAGTCGATAATCACAAATGCGAAATTATTGACAACCACACGCATGCAACTCGAGCAACGGTCGCACTCGAGAAACAGGTTGGTTATGCACTTTCACGAACAGGGGAAAAGAACGTCCGAGGCTAGATTGCTAAATCACTTTGTACCACACTCGGATCATCGGGATTTTGTTCGGGGAAAAAATGCATCCAGCACACAATCTACTATGGAAGACGATCGAGCACCAAGAAACCATGTTTTACCTCGGATCCGCCAGAAGCACAGGTCCCGGACCAGTTAGATCGTTGTTCGAGGGTGTCGATTGTCCTTCACCAATTAACTATTTTACATTTTTCACGTGTCCAACGAAACTTGCACTGTGTTTTGCGAAATTGGGTCGAAACCACGGTTTCGAGACGAACACCATTAAAAACAACGCAACCCGAACCCATATAGCGGGTATACTGGTGTGCGGCGTGAAGTGAACGAGATGCGTGCGCCTCGAGCGCGGCCTGGTGTCACGTGTGCGAAGCTTTGCTGTCGGAACGAACCAATCAGAGCATCGCGTTTGGTGGGCGCACGAGATTCGAATGTATTCAATGGATACGTCGTTTCTCGCTGGATTTCATATTGAAAATAGACCTCTAATCTGTTATGTAGGAGTTTATTGTTAGTGTGATGTCATTTTGGAGTATTGCTCTTCGAATTCTTCAGTTTAGGTAAAGGTTTTTTTCATTTCAAAATCATTATAAGTTCTTGTACTCATTTGAAAATATAACTTGGATTGAGAATTGCATTTTTACTTGATGATTATGTCTATTAAAAATGTGAAATAGAGGATTCGTTATGTACTTAACATTGCCTGCGAATATAGTAGAAATTATGATAATTTCGCGTTGACAAATGTTATAATTTCTACGGTTTGAACAAATTCGTGTATGTTAAAACACGAATAAGAGAAAAATAAACGTGGCGGGTCAGTTTGTCACAAAGTTTGGGAAAGTTTTGCTAATTTCTCATTTCCCTGCTTGTTTCTAACATGCAAACAAATGTTAATTACAATGATGTTATTTTAAAAAAACAAGCTGAATTGTACCTGGAAAAAGCGCCACAGTAAATGTTATAGTGGCGCCATCTGTTGGAGCAAGTTCGAAACATATTGCAGAATCAAACAAAACTTGCTGATTTGGTAAAACCACAGACGAGGTACAGGAGTAGACCAATCAGCCAATGTATTTTTTCACAAATGAGGTACAGGAGTAGACCAATTACCCAATGTATTTTTTTGTCTCACGTCCGCGGGGCTCTAGAGCCCCCTTACCATTTTTGTGTCACATCCTACCGTATCGGTCGGAACTAATATTGTGGAACCAATATCACAGACGAGATGTAGGAGTACACCAGTCACCTTATTATCTGTTATTATACTGTTTCGTGTCGCACGATATGAAATACCGAGTAGTTTTAGTTAGAAATCTTAATGAGAATCGAGTGTCTTGTATACTTCGAATAATCATGCATAAAAGTTACTTTGACATATTTTAAGACATGCTCAAGACATGCTTTAAAAGTTACTCTGTATCTCGAGTACTATTAGCCATTTTTATTAAAAAGATTAGGTGGTAAGATAGCCAAGAGGATATTCGACAGCATCATTGGTAAGAGGAATTCTTACAATCGTTACACAAGCAGAGACAATAAATTTATCAGTGTATATTTATCCATGGTTCAAAAGTTATTCTGTACCTTGAGTTCTATCATTTATCTTTACTAAAATATTAGGTGACAAGATGGTGAAGGGAGTGTTTATCGACATCATTGGCGAAAGGAATTGTTACAAACAATAAACAGCCGGAAATAATAAATTTTACAGTGAATTGCGTGGATAAATTAATGCGTGCGAATATTCATGGCTTAAAAGTTATTCTATATCTCGGTTTCTATAATTTATTTTCACTAAATAATTAGTTAGCAAGATGGGCAAGGGAGTGCTTGTCGACATCATTGGTGAGACGAATTGTTGTAAACATTAAACAGCCAGAAATAATAAATTTATCAGTGAATTGCGTACGATAAATTAATGCGTGCGAATATTCATGGCTTAAAAGTTATTTTATATCTCAGTTTCTTTAATTTATTTTTACTAAATAATTGGATGTCAAGATGGTGAAGGGAGTGTTTATCGACATCATTGGCGAAAGGAATTGTTACAAACAATAAACAGCCGGAAATAATAAATTTTACAGTGAATTGCGTGGATAAATTAATGCGTGCGAATATTCATGGCTTAAAAGTTATTCTATATCTCAGTTTCTTTAATTTATTTTTACTAAATAATTGGATGTCAAGATGGTGAAGGGAGTGTTTATCGACATCATTGGCGAAAGGAATTGTTACAAACAATAAACAGCCGGAAATAATAAATTTTACAGTGAATTGCGTGGATAAATTAATGCGTGCGAATATTCATGGCTTAAAAGTTATTCTATATCTCGGTTTCTATAATTCATTTTCACTAAATAATTAGTTAGCAAGATGGTCAAGGGAGTGCTTGTCGACATCATTGGTGAGACGAATTGTTGTAAACATTAAACAGCCAGAAATAATAAATTTATCAGTGAATTGTGTTCGATAAATTAATACGTGCGAATATTCATTGTTCAAAAGTTACTCTGTATCTCGAGTTCTATTAGGTATTTTTATTAAAAAATTAGATGGCGAGGTGGTCAAGGGAGTGCTTGTCGACATCATTGGCGAAAGGAATTGTTATAAACAGTAAACAGCCAGAAATAATAAATTTATCAGAGAACTGTGTTCGATAAATTAATGCGTGCGAATATTCATGGCTTAAAAGTTATTCTATATCTCGGTTTCTATAATTTATTTTCACTAAATAATTAGTTAGCAAGATGGTCAAGGGAGTGCTTGTCGACATCATTGGTGAGACGAATGGTTGTAAACATTAAACAGCCAGAAATAATAAATTTATCAGTGAATTGTGTTCGATAAATTAATACGTGCGAATATTCATTGTTCAAAAGTTACTCTGTATCTCGAGTTCTATTAGGTATTTTTATTAAAAAATTAGATGGCGAGGTGGTCAAGGGAGTGCTTGTCGACATCATTGGCGAAAGGAATTGTTATAAACAGTAAACAGCCAGAAATAATAAATTTATCAGAGAACTGTGTTCGATAAATTAATGCGTGCGAATATTCATGGCTTAAAAGTTATTCTATATCTCGGTTTCTATAATTTATTTTCACTAAATAATTAGTTAGCAAGATGGTCAAGGGAGTGCTTGTCGACATCATTGGTGAGACGAATTGTTGTAAACATTAAACAGCTAGAAATAATAAATTTATCAGTGAATTGTGTTCGATAAATTAATACGTGCGAATATTCATTGTTCAAAAGTTACTCTGTATCTCGAGTTCTATTAGGTATTTTTATTAAAAAATTAGATGGTAAGATGGCCAAGGGATGGCTTGTTGATACAATTACCAAAAGAAATTGTTATAAACATTAAACAGCCAGAAATAATAAATTTATCAGTGAAATGTGTTCGATAAATTAATGCGTGCGAATATTCATGATTTAAAAGTTATTCTCTATCTTGAGTTCTATCATTTATTTTTACTAAATAATTAGATGGCAAGATGGTCAAGAGAGTGCTCGTCGACATCATTGGCGAAAAGAATTGTTATAAACATTTATATTATAACAGGAGGTAGGTTTATACAAACGGCGAGATGATAAGGCGGTAAATCAAGCGAGCCAAGGACGACGGGCAGCGGATTTGATATTTCGGAATTTGGGAAACGATGGCCTCGCGACAAGTATGACAACAGACGTAAACAAAAGGTTTACGTCTGCGTTCGTTCACCCGAGGCCGGCCTCGAGCTGGACCAGCTGAGCTATTGTCAACACCGGGACACGGTCGCACCGAGGCAGTTCTTATATGGATGCCATAAACTTTTTGTTTGGTAATCCACATAAGAACTGTGGTGGCCCGAAATGGTTTTTGCGTTACCGGAGTTACCTGTTCGATAAATTAATGCGTGCGAATATTCATGGCTTAAAAGTTATTTTATATCTCGGTTTCTTTAATTTATTTTTACTAAATAATTACATGGCAAGATGGTCAAGGGAGTGCTTATCGACATCATTGGCGAAAGGAATTGTTACAAACATTAAACAGCCAGAAATAATAAATTTATCAGTGAATTGCGTACGATAAATTAATGCGTGCGAATATTCATGGCTTAAAAGTTATTTTATATCTCAGTTTCTTTAATTTATTTTTACTAAATAATTGGATGTCAAGATGGTGAAGGGAGTGTTTATCGACATCATTGGCGAAAGGAATTGTTACAAACAATAAACAGCCGGAAATAATAAATTTTACAGTGAATTGCGTGGATAAATTAATGCGTGCGAATATTTATGGCTTAAAAGTTATTCTATATCTCGGTTTCTATAATTTATTTTCACTAAATAATTACTTAGCAAGATGGTCAAGGGAGTGCTTGTCGACATCATTGGTGAGACGAATTGTTGTAAACATTAAACAGCCAGAAATAATAAATTTATCAGTGAATTGTGTTCGATAAATTAATGCGTGCGAATATTCATGGTTCAAAAGTTATTCTATATCTCGGTTTCTATAATTTATTTTCACTAAATAATTAGTTAGCAAGATGGTCAAGGGAGTGCTTGTCGACATCATTGGTGAGACGAATTGTTGTAAACATTAAACAGCTAGAAATAATAAATTTATCAGTGAATTGTGTTCGATAAATTAATACGTGCGAATATTCATTGTTCAAAAGTTACTCTGTATCTCGAGTTCTATTAGGTATTTTTATTAAAAAATTAGATGGTAAGATGGCCAAGGGATGGCTTGTTGATACCATTACCAAAAGAAATTGTTATAAACATTAAACAGCCAGAAATAATAAATTTATCAGTGAAATGTGTTCGATAAATTAATGCGTGCGAATATTCATGGTTCAAAAGTTATTTTATATCTCAGTTTCTTTAATTTATTTTTACTAAATAATTGGATGTCAAGATGGTGAAGGGAGTGTTTATCGACATCATTGGCGAAAGGAATTGTTACAAACAATAAACAGCCGGAAATAATAAATTTTACAGTGAATTGCGTGGGATAAATTAATGCGTGCGAATATTCATGGCTTAAAAGTTATTCTATATCTCGGTTTCTATAATTTATTTTCACTAAATAATTACTTAGCAAGATGGTCAAGGGAGTGCTTGTCGACATCATTGGTGAGACGAATTGTTGTAAACATTAAACAGCCAGAAATATTAAATTTATCAGTGAATTGTGTTCGATAAATTAATACGTGCGAATATTCATTGTTCAAAAGTTACTCTGTATCTTGAGTTCTATTAGGTATTTTTATTAAAAAATTAGATGGCGAGATGGTCAAGGGAGTGCTTGTCGACATCATTGGCGAAAGGAATTGTTATAAACATTAAACAGCCAGAAATAATAAATTTATCAGAGAACTGTGTTCGATAAATTAATGCGTGCGAATATTCATGGTTCAAAAGTTACTCTGTATTTCGAGTTCTATTAGGTATTTTTAGTAAAAAATTAGATGGTAAGATGGCCAAGGGATGGCTTGTTGATACCATTACCAAAAGAAATTGTTATAAACATTAAGCAACCAGAAATAATAAATTTATCAGTGAAATGTGTTCGATAAATTAATGCGTGCGAATATTCATGGTTCAAAAGTTACTCTGTATCTCGAGTTCTATTAGGTATTTTTGCTAAAAAATTAGATGGTAAGATGGTCAAGGGATGGCTTGTTGATACCATTACCAAAAGAAATTGTTATAAACATTAAGCAGCCAGAAATAACAAATTTATCAATAATTACTATCGCGGCGATCGAAGTTTGTCGAAGTTAGTTTGGGGTGGGGGAGTTGCGCACCGCGCACCGCGCACCCCACCACGGCGTCCGCGCTCAGTCAGTCAGTCGTGGTGCGCACTCAGGACGGAACGGGAGGGCTCCGGGACCAGAAGGACGAAGGTCCTTGGAGTTGACCAGAGGTTCTCCGGAGCTGCCCTGGGCCACCCTGACCACCCTGGCCTACCCTCGCCTACCTTCGGGTGGACCAGGGATCCTCCAGAGCTGCAGTGGACATCACTGGTCAACCTTGGTCCACCTGCTGGCTCGCGGTCGGTCAGCGGTTCCTGGAAGCCGTCTCCGCTCACCTTGGTCAACTTTCAACAGCTGGTAAGTAACAACACAAATATACATTTTCTGTTTTGGAATGCGTGTTCGATCAACGAACGCCGTCAATTACACTGTCCAACGCCAAAAAAATTTTGCAATACCTGTTGGGTGATTCTTATACACTTTGTCATCCTAAAACCGAATCTGAAAGTAGAATTGCTCCATCACGCAACGTTTTCGAAAAATTTTGGTTTTTGTAAAAATGCCCGATTTTGATACGAAACGACGTGTTACGGAAAAACTAAACACGGGAGAAAGTTCAAATTCGAGTCAAGAGATAGAGAGGACTCTCCTCTACATATTCATATAGGCAATTATATTTTTATGTACTTCCTAATAGTTGTAAATGGTTGTTAAAGTTTGAAAATGTGCCGACCCGGGTACTTTGTACGCTCTATTTTTGTATTTATGTGAAAAATCCTTTATCTAGCAGGAATTTAC
Organism: Halictus rubicundus; assembly: GCF_050948215.1. Lineage (NCBI taxonomy): Eukaryota > Metazoa > Arthropoda > Insecta > Hymenoptera > Halictidae > Halictus > Halictus rubicundus. The sequence goes on along the minus strand of NC_135159.1, from coordinate 10,315,297 downwards.
TATACAGGAATGCATTCTACAGACATTTCTGGTAATGAAACCATTCACGAAAAGTATTTGGTTCCCTTAATGTACGAGAAGGATCAGAAAATGTTAATTGACAGCGTGTGCGCGACGCGTTCGCGCCAGACGGCCATTGCAGCCTTTTCGCGACTCGCCAGGGCCGTCGCTATGCGTAGTCGACGTTGGTACCACTCAAGTATGTCTTTGCTTACTATGCTTAATTAAATACATTTTTTTTTGCCTTTTTGGGTGCCAATCATTACAAAAGATTATAAAAATACGAGTTATATTCACATTTCATTCAATTTTCTTTATTAAGCATTTCCACAATGAAATGTGAATATAACTCGTATTTTTATAATCTTTTGTAATTATTGGCACCCAAAAAGACAAAAAAAAATGTATTTAATTAAGCATAGTAAGCAAAGACATACTTGAGTGGTACCAACGTCGACTACGCATAGCGACGGCCCTGGCGAGTCGCGAAAAGGCTGCAATGGCCGTCTGGCGCGAACGCGTCGCGCACACGCTGTCAATTAACATTTTCTGATCCTTCTCGTACATTAAGGGAACCAAATACTTTTCGTGAATGGTTTCTTTACCAGAAATGTCTGTAGAATGCATTCCTGTATAGTAAATTCCTGCTAGATAAAGGATTTTTCACATAAATACAAAAATAGAGCGTACAAAGTACCCGGGTCGGCACATTTTCAAACTTTAACAACCATTTACAACTATTAGGAAGTACATAAAAATATAATTGCCTATATGAATATGTAGAGGAGAGTCCTCTCTATCTCTTGACTCAAATTTGAACTTTCTCGCGTGTTTAGTTTTTCCGTAACACGTCGTTTCGTATCAAAATCGGGCATTTTTACAAAAACCAAAATGTTTCGAAAACGTTGCGTGATGGAGCAATTCTACTTTCAGATTCGGTTTTAGGATGACAAAGTGTATAAGAATCACCCAACAGGTATTGCAAAACTCGAAAAAAGTTTAATTTTGTTGGACAGTGTTATTATTTCTGTATTTTTAATTCCAATTTGCTTCGGAATTTGTTTCTTTTCTTGAAATTACATTATATTATATTTTTGACACAAAATTAGTACTCTGAAATTTTATTATATTATATTATATTTTGGACATAAAATTGGTATTTTGAAATTATATTATATTATATTTTTAATATAAAATTGGTATTCCTCCGATCGGAGGTCCCTCGGGGCTCACTCACGGGCCGGGCCGTGGGTGAGTACGCGTATTAGCGAACTCGGGGCGACAAAAACTTGTAGGTTGTTGCGTTCTAATTTCGCTATATTTATTCTTGATTAAAATTTTTCAACTTTCAAATAAAAAATTATTTCTGAACTTTCAAAAGTTCTTCTTCTATAATTTATTTATCTGGTTTAAAATTGGTATTCCTCCGAATGGAGGTCCCTTAGCGACTCACTCACGGGCCGGGCCCGTGGGTGAGTACGGGTATTAGCGAACCCATGGCCACCCGAGCTTGTAGGTCATTGCGTCCCAATTTCGTTAGATTTATTTTTGATTGAAATTGATCATCTTTCCAATTAAGCATTACTTCTGAATTTTCAAAAGTTCCTCTTGTAAAATTTATGTATTTGGTTTAAAATTGGTATTCCTCCGAACGGAGGTCCCTCAGGGGCTCACTCACGGATGGGGCCGTGGGTGAGACGGGTATTGGCAAACCCGAGGCGACCCTAGCCTTTAGGTTGTTGCGTCCCTATCTCGTTAGATTTATTTTCGATTGGAATTGTTCATCTTTCCAATTGAAATTTATTTCTGAACTTTCAAAAGTTCCTCTTTTAAAATTTATCTATCTGATTTAAAATTGGTATTCCTCCGAACGGAGGTCCCTCAGGGACTCACTGCTGTGGGTGAGTACGGGTATTGGCGAACCCGGGGCGCCCCGAAGCGCCACCTCAGTAGATTGAAGTTCTGTCTTCATCTACTCTTAGTTTGTTGTCGGTTAGGCCGTACTCGTGTACGGGGTTGTTATGGCTCTCGTGAGCCGTTAGATTTGCACTCTTGTGCATGTTAGGTAGGCCGTACTCGTGTACGGGGTTAGTTTGGCTATCATGAGCCGTTAGATTTGCACTCTTGTGCATGTAGGTAGGCCGTACTCGTGTACGGGGTTAGCTTGGCTCTCGTGAGCTGGTGTTAGGTTGGCTCTCGTGAGCTGGGTAGATTTCGCACTCTTGTGCATGTTAGGTAGGCCGTACTCGTGTACGGGGTTAGCTTGGCTCTCGTGAGCTGGTGTTAGGTTGGCTCTCGTGAGCTGGATAGATTTCGCACTCTTGTGCATATTAGGTAGGCCGTACTCGTGTACGGGGTCATCGTTTCATCTTTGTTTCGTCGTCTTTTTTTACTTCGGTTCCTCCATTGTATTGTGTCTCATTACTATTAGTCTGTTTCAGAGTGAATGCAACAGATGAGAAATTTTGTCGTCGAACGAAGACACCGCATCGAACGAAGACACCGCATCGAACGAAGACCACATTATTTATAAGTTAGTATTAGTTGTCGAGCAATTATTGTGTTCGATTCATTTTGTTAGTTTCGCTTGTTGATTTGGGTCACAGCCTTCTGCTGTGACTAAGTTGGTAGCGTCACCCTCGAACCAGAGGCTAGTACTCTGGTTCGCTTCTTTCATTTTACTTTCTCGTAAATCTGAGCCTTCTGCTCCATTTTTATTTTCTCTGGAATTGTTCAGAGACTTGTCAGAATTAGTTTTTTTTTTGGCTCACAATAATTGCTCGATTCGAGTGCGTGCGTTAGTTATTAAGCTTGTTTCTTAGTATTGTATAAATGTCGAGTAATTATTGCCGTAACTTCAGTTTGCTCGGTTCGATTTTTGATTCCGACACAGCCATCTGCTGTGTCGGACCTTGCTTGTATGTACCAGACCGGTTGGTACCGGTGCTCGGCGTAGATCCATTGAGAGGGATGGTTGAGAGACCTGTTCACTCGTGTAAAATCCTCTCTGCTGTAAGGCCACCCGAGTCGCCTCAACGCTAGTCGTTGCCTGGCGACAGGTGGGTGGGGGAAATGGGTATCGTTTGAACGCTTCTCTCGGCCATCGCTCTTCGTGAGGACACGTCGGGTACCGGTGCTGGCTGGAGTTGGGCTGCAAGCATTGTACGCGTCGCGTCACCCTCGATCCAGAGCCTTCTGCTCTGGTTCGGTTTTGTTTCTCTCTTTGAAAGAATCAGAGCCTTCTGCCTGATTCGTTTTTGATCTCCCGTGAATCGGAGACTTCTTCTCCGATTCACACCTTTTGCTCCGCAATAATTGCTCGACATACGCTGCGAAATTTAGTTTGTAAGACTCGAAAGCGTCGTTGTAAGAAAGGGAGTCAGAAGGAAGCGTATCGAATTCCTTCTGGCTTCCTTTCGGGTCTCTTGTGCAGCAACCTCCTCGTGGTGAGACCCGGGCAATCGGTAATATTCTCTATTTGTTAAATCTTCTATTATCTAACAAATAGAGAATAATATCGAGCTAATAGCTGCTCATTTATAATTTGCGGTAACATTGTGAAATAAAATTAAGACGTACTAATAATAAAAACTTGTGTATTTAATTGAATTGTGTCTCAATTTATTTTAAACTTGTTTCGGGTGGGCCAAGGGTCCTCCCTGCTTTCCTTCGCGCTTTCCTTGTTTACCCTTGGCCCACCTACGCTTTCTTTGCAGCTCTTTTTAATTATTAATCGAAACACACACTTCTTGTTTCGGAATACTTTTTCATTCAATAAACATCCTACATTTTTTCTGGATTTCTAATTGAAATTTGCTTCTGAACTTTTTAAAAGTTCCTTTTCTTAAAATTCCTATGTTTGGCTTAAAATTGGTATTCCTCCGAACGGAGGTCCCTCAGGGGCTCACTCACGGATGGGGCCGTGGGTGAGACGGGTATTGGCAAACCCGAGGCGACCCTAGCCTTTAGGTTGTTGCGTCCCTATCTCGTTAGATTTATTTTCGATTGGAATTGTTCATCTTTCCAATTGAAATTTATTTCTGAACTTTCAAAAGTTCCTCTTTTAAAATTTATCTATCTGATTTAAAATTGGTATTCCTCCGAACGGAGGTCCCTCAGGGACTCACTGCTGTGGGTGAGTACGGGTATTGGCGAACCCGGGGCGCCCCGAAGCGCCACCTCAGTAGATTGAAGTTCTGTCTTCATCTACTCTTAGTTTGTTCTCGGTTAGGCCGTACTCGTGTACGGGGTTGTTATGGCTCCCGTGAGCCGGTTAGATTCGCACTCTCGTGCATATTAGGTAGGCCGTACTCGTGTACGGGGTTGTTATGGCTCCCGTGAGCCGATTAGATTCGCACTCTTGTGCATATTAGGTAGGCCGTACTCGTGTACGGGGTTATTTTGGCTCGCGTGAGCCGATTAGATTCGCACTCTTGTGCATATTAGGTAGGCCGTACTCGTGTACGGGGTTAGCTTGGCTCTCGTGAGCTGGTGTTAGGTTTGGCTCTCGTGAGCTGGGTAGATTTCGCACTCTTGTGCGTGTTAGGTAGGCCGTACTCGTGTACGGGGTTAGCTTGGCTCTCGTGAGCTGGTGTTAGGTTTGGCTCTCGTGAGCTGGGTAGATTCCGCACTCTTGTGCGTGTTAGGTAGGCCGTACTCGTGTACGGGGTCATCGTTTGTTCTTTATTTCGTCGTCTTCTATTACTTCGATTCCTCCGTTGTATCTTGCCTAATTATTATTAGTCTGTTTCAGAGCGAGTACAACAGATGAGAAATTTTATGGTCGAACGAAGACAACACGTGGTACGAAGACGTCATATTATTTATAAGTTAGTATTAGTTGTCGAGCAATTATTGTGTTAGATTCACTTTGTTAAATTCGCTTGCTTTTATTTTGTCTCGCATTGTTCAGAGACTTGCCTGATTTAGTTTCCTTCTTTTGTCCACAATAATTGCTCGACTTGCGTGCGTACGTTAGTTTTTAAGATTTGTTCATCGTCGTTGTAATAATGTCGAGTAATGATTGCCATAATTTCACTTTGCTCGGTTCGATTTTTGACTCCGACACAGCCTTAGGCTGTGTCGGCCTTGCTTGTATGTACCAGACCGGTTGGTACCGGTACTCGGCGAAGAAACATTGAGAGGGATGTACGAGAGACCTGTTCACTCGTGTAAAATCCTCTCTGCTGTAAGGCCACCCGAGTCGCCTCAACGCTAGTCGTTGCCTGGCGACAGGTGGGTGGGGGAAATGGGTATCGTTTGAACGCTTCTCTCGGCCATCGTTCTTCGTGTGGACACGTCGGGTATCGGTACTGGCTGGAGTTGGGCTGCAAGCATTGTACGCGTCGCGTCACCCTCGAACCAGAGCCTTCTGCTCTGGTTCGGTTTTGTTTCTCTCATTGAAAGAATCAGAGCCTTCTGCCTGATTCGTTCTTGATCCCTCGTGGATCGGAGACTTCTTCTCCGATTCACACCTTTTGCTCCGCAATAATTACTCGACATACGCTGCGAAATTTAGTTTGTAAGACTCGAAAGCGACGTTGTAAGAAAGGGAGTCAGAAGGAAGCGTATAGAATTCGTTCTGGCTTCCTTTCGGGTCTCTTGTGCAGCAACCTCCTCGTGGTGAGACCCGGGCAATCGGTAATATTCTCTATTTGTTAGATCTTCTATTATCTAACAAATAGAGAATAATATCGAGCTAATAGCTGCTCATTTATAATTTGCGGTAACATTGTGAAATAAAATTAAGACGTACTAATAATAAAAACTTGTGTATCTAATTGAATTGTGTCTCAATTTATTTTAAACTTGTTTGGGGTGGGCCAAGGGTCCTCCCTGCTTTCCTTCGCGCTTTCCTTGTTTACCCTTGGCCCACCTACGCCTTCTTGGCAGTTCCTTTTAATTATTAATCGAAACACACACTTCTTGTTTCGGAATACTTTTTCATTCAATAAACATCCTACATTTTTCTGGATTTCTAATTGAAATTTGCTTCTGAACTTTTTAAAAGTTCCTTTTCTTAAAATTCCTATGTTTGGCTTAAAATTGGTATTCCTCCGAACGGAGGTCCCTCAGGGGCTCACTCACGGATGGGGCCGTGGGTGAGACGGGTATTGGCAAACCCGAGGCGACCCTAGCCTTTAGGTTGTTGCGTCCCTATCTCGTTAGATTTATTTTCGATTGGAATTGTTCATCTTTCCAATTGAAATTTATTTCTGAACTTTCAAAAGTTCCTCTTTTAAAATTTATCTATCTGATTTAAAATTGGTATTCCTCCGAACGGAGGTCCCTCAGGGACTCACTGCTGTGGGTGAGTACGGGTATTGGCGAACCCGGGGCGCCCCGAAGCGCCACCTCAGTAGATTGAAGTTCTGTCTTCATCTACTCTTAGTTTGTTCTCGGTTAGGCCGTACTCGTGTACGGGGTTGTTATGGCTCCCGTGAGCCGGTTAGATTCGCACTCTCGTGCATATTAGGTAGGCCGTACTCGTGTACGGGGTTGTTATGGCTCTCGTGAGCCGTTAGATTTGCACCCTTGTGCATGTTAGGTAGGCCGTACTCGTGTACGGGGTTAGTTTGGCTCTCGTGAGCTGGTCTTAGGTTGGCTCCCGTGAGCTGGTAGTTTTGCACTCTTGTGCATGTTAGGTAGGCCGCACTCGTGTGCGGGGTCATCGTTTCATCTTATTTTCGTCGTCTTTTTTTACTTCGGTTCCTCCATTGTATTGTGTCTCATTACTATTAGTCTGTTTCAGAGTGAATGCAACAGATGAGAAATTTTGTCGTCGAACGAAGACACCGCATCGAACGAAGACACCGCATCGAACGAAGACCACATTATTTATAAGTTAGTATTAGTTGTCGAGCAATTATTGTGTTCGATTCATTTTGTTAGTTTCGCTTGTTGATTTGGGTCACAGCCTTCTGCTGTGACCAGTTGGTAGCGTCACCCTCGAACCAGAGGCTAGTACTCTGGTTCGCTTCTTTCATTTTACTTTCTCGTAAATCTGAGCCTTCTGCTCCATTTTTATTTTCTCTGGAATTGTTCAGAGACTTGTCAGAATTAGTTTTTTTTTGGCTCACAATAATTGCTCGATTCGATTGCGTGCGTTAGTTATTAAGCTTGTTTATCAGTATTGTATAAATGTCGAGTAATTATTGCCGTAACTTCAGTTTGCTCGGTTCGATTTTTGACTCCGACACAGCCTTATGCTGTGTCGGACCTTGCTTGTATGTACCAGACCGGTTGGTATCGGTGCTCGGCGTAGATCCATTGAGAGGGATGGTTGAGAGACCTGTTCACTCGTGTAAAATCCTCTCTGCTGTAAGGCCACCCGAGTCGCCTCAACGCTAGTCGTTGCCTGGCGACAGGTGGGTGGGGGAAATGGGTATCGTTTGAACGCTTCTCTCGGCCATCGCTCTTCGTGAGGACACGTCGGGTACCGGTGCTGGCTGGAGTTGGGCTGCAAGCATTGTACGCGTCGCGTCACCCTCGATCCAGAGCCTTCTGCTCTGGTTCGGTTTTGTTTCTCTCTTCGAAAGAATCAGAGCCTTCTGCCTGATTCGCTTTTGATCTCCCGTGCATCGGAGACTTCTTCTCCGATTCACACCTTTTGCTCCGCAATAATTGCTCGACATACGCTGCGAAATTTAGTTTGTAAGACTCGAAAGCGTCGTTGTAAGAAAGGGAGTCAGAAGGAAGCGTATCGAATTCCTTCTGGCTTCCTTTCGGGTCTCTTGTGCAGCAACCTCCTCGTGGTGAGACCCGGGCAATCGGTAATATTCTCTATTTGTTAAATCTTCTATTATCTAACAAATAGAGAATAATATCGAGCTAATAGCTGCTCATTTATAATTTGCGGTAACATTGTGAAATAAAATTAAGACGTACTAATAATAAAAACTTGTGTATTTAATTGAATTGTGTCTCAATTTATTTTAAACTTGTTTCGGGTGGGCCAAGGGTCCTCCCTGCTTTCCTTCGCGCTTTCCTTGTTTACCCTTGGCCCACCTACGCTTTCTTTGCAGCTCTTTTTAATTATTAATCGAAACACACACTTCTTGTTTCGGAATACTTTTTCATTCAATAAACATCCTACATTTTTTCTGGATTTCTAATTGAAATTTGCTTCTGAACTTTTTAAAAGTTCCTTTTCTTAAAATTCCTATGTTTGGCTTAAAATTGGTATTCCTCCGAACGGAGGTCCCTCAGGGGCTCACTCACGGATGGGGCCGTGGGTGAGACGGGTATTGGCAAACCCGAGGCGACCCTAGCCTTTAGGTTGTTGCGTCCCTATCTCGTTAGATTTATTTTCGATTGGAATTGTTCATCTTTCCAATTGAAATTTATTTCTGAACTTTCAAAAGTTCCTCTTTTAAAATTTATTTATCTGATTTAAAATTGGTATTCCTCCGAACGGAGGTCCCTCAGGGACTCACTGCTGTGGGTGAGTACGGGTATTGGCGAACCCGGGGCGCCCCGAAGCGCCACCTCAGTAGATTGAAGTTTTGACTTCATCTACTCTTAGTTTGTTCTCGGTTAGGCCGTACTCGTGTACGGGGTTGTTATGGCTCCCGTGAGCCGGTTAGATTCGCACTCTCGTGCATATTAGGTAGGCCGTACTCGTGTACGGGGTTGTTATGGCTCTCGTGAGCCCGTTAGATTTGCACTCTTGTGCATGTAGGTAGGCCGTACTCGTGTACGGGGTTAGCTTGGCTCTCGTGAGCTGGTGTTAGGTTGGCTCTCGTGAGCTGGGTAGATTTCGCACTCTTGTGCATGTTAGGTAGGCCGCACTCGTGTGCGGGGTTAGCTTGGCTCTCGTGAGCTGGTCTTAGGTTGGCTCCCGTGAGCTGGTAGTTTTGCACTCTTGTGCATGTTAGGTAGTCCGCACTCGTGTGCGGGGTTAGCTTGGCTCTCGTGAGCTGGATAGATTTCGCACTCTTGTGCATATTAGGTAGGCCGTACTCGTGTACGGGGTCATCGTTTCGTCTTTGTTTCGTCGTCTTTTTTTACTTCGGTTCCTCCATTGTATTGTGTCTCATTACTATTAGTCTGTTTCAGAGTGAATGCAACAGATGAGAAATTTTGTCGTCGAACGAAGACACCACATCGAACGAAGACACCGCATCGAACGAAGACCACATTATTTATAAGTTAGTACTAGTTGTCGAGCAATTATTGTGTTCGATTCATTTTGTTAGTTTCGCTTGCTGATTTGGGTCACAGCCTTCTGCTGTGACCAGTTGGTAGCGTCACCCTCGAACCAGAGGCTAGTACTCTGGTTCGCTTCTTTCATTTTACTTTCTCGTAAATCTGAGCCTTCTGCTCCATTTTTATTTTCTCTGGAATTGTTCAGAGACTTGTCAGAATTAGTTTTTTTTTGGCTCACAATAATTGCTCGATTCGAGTGCGTGCGTTAGTTATTAAGCTTGTTTATTAGTATTGTATAAATGTCGAGTAATTATTGCCGTAACTTCACTTTGCTCGGTTCGATTTTTGACTCCGACACAGCCATCTGCTGTGTCGGACCTTGCTTGTATGTACCAGACCGGTTGGTACCGGTGCTCGGCGTAGATCCATTGAGAGGGATGTTCGAGAGACCTGTTCACTCGTGTAAAATCCTCCCTGCCGTAAGTCCACCCGAGTCGCCTCAACGCTAGTCGTTGCCTGGCGACAGGTGGGTGGGGGAAACTTAGGGTATCGTTTGAACGCTTCTCTCGGCCATCGCTCTTCGTGAGGACACGTCGGGTACCGGTGCTGGCTGGAGTTGGGCTGCAAGCATTGTACGCGTCGCGTCACCCTCGATCCAGAGCCTTCTGCTCTGGTTCGGTTTTGTTTCTCTCTTTGAAAGAATCAGAGCCTTCTGCCTGATTCGTTTTTGATCTCCCGTGAATCGGAGACTTCTTCTCCGATTCACACCTTTTGCTCCGCAATAATTGCTCGACATACGCTGCGAAATTTAGTTTGTAAGACTCGAAAGCGTCGTTGTAAGAAAGGGAGTCAGAAGGAAGCGTATCGAATTCCTTCTGGCTTCCTTTCGGGTCTCTTGTGCAGCAACCTCCTCGTGGTGAGACCCGGGCAATCGGTAATATTCTTTATTTGTAAGATCTTCTAGTATCTTACAAATAGAGAATAATATCGAGCTAATAGCTGCTTTGCGATAACATTGTAAAATAGAATTTAAGATTTACTAATTATAAAAACTTGTGTATTTAATTGAATTGTGTCAGAATTTACTTTAGGCTAGCTCGGGATGGGCCAAGGTGGGCCTTCAATGCTTTCCTTGTTTTCCCTTGGTCCACTTTCAGCTTCTTGGTAAGCTCCTTTGAATTACTAACCGAAAATCACAGTTTTTGTTTCGGATTAACTTGTCATTCATTGAACACCGTCACCTTTTTTCCTGAATTTCTAATTGAACTTTGCTTCTGAACTTTTCAAAAGTTACTTTTCTTAAAATTGATATTTTTTGCCTAAAATTGATATTCCTTCGGTCGGAGGTCCTTCCATTTATTACAGCTGTATGATCTAAGCTTCTCGTGGATCTAGTTGCAACATTTATCGTTCGTTAGCGTAGAGGGCGTAAGAAATCTAGTTGTTGTTAACGATGTCGGTATTTCAGATCGTGAGACACGAAACCCCATATGGTGATTGGTCTACTCCTATACCTCGTTTGTGATTTTTTGTCTCACGTCCGTGGGGCTCTAGTGTCTAGAGCCCCCTTACCATTGTTGTGTCACATCCTGCCGTATCGGTCGGAACTAATATTGTGGAACCATTATCACAGACGACATGTAGGAGTACGCCAGTCACCTTATTATACTGTTTCGTGTGGCACGATATGAAATACCGTGAGAATGTTCATGGAAGCGTATTGAATTCCTTCTGGCTTGCTAAATGTAAGAACAGATAAGATTTTGTAAATAAATATGTGTAAGATCCAACTCTCTTTGATGATATTTATATGACTTATTATATGATACAGATACGACATAACAAAAGTACATACAAACGCAGTAATGCAATGCATCTATAAATAAAAGTTAGTCTTTACGTGTCAATCCTACCAACAATTTCAAACCACTGTCGCAATGCATCGCTGAGTACCACCGGCAAAGTATCCAAATCTCGTAGAACAATGTAAAATGGAAATGGGAAATTGTCCATGTAAGAACGTATACCAAGCAACTTCCCATTTTCGAAAACTGGCATTCGTATATCCAGAATCGAGTCCTATAAAGTAATTCGACATCAAGATTATTAGTAAAATTCGTTTAATTAATTTGTTGTAAGTATACCGATGTATTTGTCTCTCACCTTGTTCAGAGGATTATCAACGATTATGAAGACCAAGAAAATATTTAGTAATTTAGCTCTCCTCACAGCTAAAGTCACTGTTTCTACTCCCTCTGAAAATATTCCTCTGCCATCAGACAGAATAGTCACTAATTTCGCGTTATCAGTAGCACTGCCCTGAGCTGTGAACATGTCTGTTGCATACTCCAGCAACTGACCAATCATGGTCTTCTTCTGCTCGAATTTCATTTCCTGGATCAATCTGAAAATTAAAATCCTCATAATCGTGGAACCACTACTAATCCAATTACAAAACTTCTTTATATTTCATTATTTTTTATGAGATTTTCACCAATTTATTGAACCTTTACTGTATTTTTCATATGAATAATTTATAAATTCAATGTATTTTTCGAAACTGTGATTTCTGGGTACGCCTGTTGAATACCCACCTTGCCCCGCTCTCTTCAGTGAAATTTTCTCCGAACGGATGAAGGATATTCACTCGTTCCCCAAAGTTAATAACAGCCAGCTGTCCAACCTCTAAATAAGTCATAGCCTTGCCAATTAACGAGAGCGACTCGAAAGCTAATTCCTTGGAATGATTATCAGCCATGCTACTAGAGTCATCGATTGCCAGTACAATCTGGTAGTCTCTCTTCGATGGTTTCGTCCGCCTCAACCATATTTTATCCTTGCGGAATTCGCTAGCAATATAGGGGATCACTTTTCTCATGTTAATACGTCTGCCAGTCCTATAATCGCCTTTTAACCTGGATGTTAGCGTTGGTTCCAACACTAGACGCAATTTTTCACTGAGTTCCCTGGCAGCTGACTCTGTCAACGCACTGATAGAGCTCCAAGCATTCGCTGCTTCAACTGACGATGCTTGCTGAGTCCAGTGACCAAGCATATTCTCGATCTCAGATCTCTTCTTCGCAATATCCTCTGTCGAGACACCGTAGAGATCCGTCGCTGATAGTATTGTGTGAAAGGTGGACTCTGTGCCACGCAAAACGCGACTTGTCTCCGCTGTTTCACCCTCAACTTCACCCACCATCTCAACCTCTTCAACGTCGTCAGACCTTTCACCCTTTCCGCGACCTGATTTGTCCTTTTCGCTGTCAGGTACTTTAGAGGGCTGCTCCTTCTCCACTTTCTCCTGCTGTTCCTGCGGCTCTGGATCCTCATGCATCTTCACATCATCATCCTCTGGCTCCTCATCCATTTTTTCTTCATTATCTAAAACCAAAACATCAAGTAGCAGCAAGGTAGCAACACAAACCAAAGGTTTGTATTTTTACCAATCACATTTTACACTTGGTACGTGATGGTCAACTGACCTTCCAAATTGGACGCTTGTTTCTTAACTTGCTCCTCAGTCGCAGCGTCAAAGACAATGTCATCAAACTTCTCAGACTTCTTGATGTGCTCATAAGTCTCGCTTGCGCCTCCATTCTCAGCATCGTTCCGCTCTTCTTCATGCTCATCCCGCTCCTCTCGCATCAGTCCAGTTTTCAGTTTCTTTGCTGATGGTTGGACCTCGTCATCAAGCAGACTGCGGTTCTCATCGCTCTGACCCGGTTTCCTTCGTTTCTCAATCGGCTTCGACGACCTCTCCTCACCGGACGTAGGTGCGTTCTCTTCTTTCTTGGACCCGGAGTGACCCTGGCGTTTTTCTGTCTGTGACTGACCCGTTCCTGGAACGAAAAATATTACGTTGTTCTCGAGTCTTAGGTTCCTACGTAGATATGTAATTTTACTTAATACGCATGTTACTGTGTTAAACCTACCTTTGTCTTTGGTATCATCTGCGCTAACCTCTGTAGGATCAGTCTCCATATTTTCATCATTCGCCTGACTCGCCACAGCATCTCTAGAACCATCTTTCCTTGCCTCAACCTCGTCTGAAGCATCCACTTCTTTGCTGCTTGCGTCCAAGCTGGGAGACACCTTCTCCTCCTCCTGTGTCTGTTCTTCCTCCATCTTCTGTTCCTCTGAATCCTTTTCCTTATTCTCCTCGACGTCAGCTTCCTTGGCATCCTTCTTCGTATCACTGTCTGCTTGTGGATCTTCCTCTACATCACTATCATCTTCATCGTTCATAGGTTCATCGGCTGCATCTTCCTTGCCCTCCTCTTCTTTAGATTCCTCAGGCTCTTCTGGGATCTTAGCGTCCTTCATCTGATCAATGTCGAAAGGATTCTCTTCCTGCTGGTCAGTTTCCTTGTCCTCTTTCATTTCGTCGTCCAAAGCCATGTCCTCTGGGAGATCAAACGCCTCTGGCTCGATCTCTGGTTGCTGTTTCCCATGATAGGGGTCTATCTGATCATCGTCCACCTCGGGTTCATTGAACTCATTGATCTCCTTCTTCTCTTCCTCTTTCCTCTGACCTTCCTTCTCTGACTCCCTGCCCTCAGTCTCATCTTTCTCCTCGTTCCCATCTTTTGCGCCCATTTCCTCCTGCCCTGTCTCCTCCCCACTTCCCTTCTTGTCTTTCTGATTCTCTTCACCTTTCTCTTCTTCATCTCCCTCTTCCTCTTCCTCATCCTTCCACATCTCTTCGTCGAGCTTCTCAGCAGTCTCATCGGTCTCACCCATCTCTTTGTCTAAGTCATCCTCCTCCTCCTTGTCCTTGTCTTCTTCATCTTGCTCCAGGTCTTGTAGGTGGCTCTCGAAGTTCTCCGACATCTCGATACCCTTATCTTCCTCTTTAGTGTCCTTCTGTTCATTGTCCTTTTTCTCGTCGTTTGGACCCTTTGTGTCCTCCAGTTGATCCTCTGATTCTATTCTGTCTGAGACATCCTTTTTCCCTTCACCCTCAGCTAAGCCCATTCCTCCCTCACTTGGGCCGCCATCTTGATCTTCCTCGGTAGCACTTGTGTCTTCCTGTTGACAGAAACCATTTGCAGCTAAATCTAGGAAGACGTTTAGCTGAAGGTAGAGGAACTTGCAAGTCAGACGGAATGAAGCCACCTGTTCGTACAGGTAATACTGAAGAAGAAGGGCGTATTGCTTCAGAAGAGGCAGGTGCTCTAATAGTAACCTGGAAATGAAAATATGTAAGTGAAACGTAAGAAAAACCAATTATTACGTTGTATATAACAAGTAGCTCATGGATAAATTTAGCTAGTATAAGTGACCAGAGATCCGGTAGAGAGGAACTTACCTCATACACTGATTAGCAGATTTAACATCTGTTTGATAAATAATCTGCATCAGCTCCCTAAGGATTTTCGATACTGTCCTCAGCTTCAAATCAGGAATAGCTGTCCTCAAGGACTCTATCAACCTGTCGGTCATATAATTCTCCTCGAAACTTTCTTCAAACTCCTTCTTAGACTCCTCTGTCTCTTCACTTGTCTTCCGACTGTTCTGCAACTTCTTCTGAATCGCAATAAGTACTTGCGTGATCAATACATCCAAACGTTTCTTATACACCTCCAAGTCTTCAGGTTTCCCATCTTCCTTTATTACTGGTTCGCTCAATACTAACTCAAACTGTTCAACATTCCTATTAATCTTGTTCACCATGAAGAGAAGATTCTCAGTGATAGGATGATCTACCGTGAAGCTCGAGCTGAGATCAGCTAGCTTGCCTTTCACCTCATTGATCTTCCGGTAGCTTGTCTTAAGGAAGTCAATGTGTTGTTTGTGGAAGAAGAAGATGTGGCCAGATTTTTTAACTTTCTCAGACACTGTAATCCATTTGTTCAGTTCATCAGTTACACTCTGTATCAATTTCAAGGAATCCTTCATAGACGTCGTTGAATCTTCAACAACACTGTGCTCTTTCAAAACAGGTCTGACTATTCTGTTTAGATCTAGAAGTTTCTCCTCTTCAAGGGAGTCGGGTGGACAACTTTCTAAAAAGACAATAACCTGCTTCATACTCAGCTCCAGCACCTGCAACAGGTCCTGGAAATTAAACATTAGGCTTTGCAGGTCGCTCTGTCCCGCCTCTGCACCAGAATCCTCCTTGGTTGACTCATCCATCATGAGATCAAGATTGAGTAATTGAATTCTAAGAGGAAGGAAATGCTTAAGTAAGTTAAAAACGAGTTCCTTCTGCTTATGAGCTAATAGAGTCAGATGAACGGAGAATCCTCTACAACGTTCAGCATTCTGAGGTCCTATATCGCTTCTTCCAGAATTCAAAATGCCATCCAGGAAGTTCAACTTGATCAGAGACTCATAATAATACTTGTCGCAGCCTGACCACTGTTCGAGCAACCCTTTCAACACGTTCTCATTCAAATCTGTCCGGAACTGGAACCTCTGGATCTCCAGCAGATCCAATGGCATCGATCCATGACACGTGATTTCACTTTTCCTGTTCTTCCAGGTCAGAATACCTATTCTATAAGAGAGTCCAAGCTGACTCAAAGATTTGAAATAATTCGCCAACGCCATCTTCTTCTGCTGAAGCATGCTCTTCAACAGAGACTTCTGCTTGCCTTTCGTTAGGGTCTTATCCACTTCTAAATTCTTCAATCGTTTACTCTCTTCAAGCATGTCTTCTATGAAAGACTCAATATCAGTTCTAACCTGAGAGTAGTTGCATTGTACAATAATGTCCTGACAGAATTGACGAGCCTTGCGAACTACCTTCTCCATTCTACTTAATTTCCTAGCCTCAAGCTGAATCAAGAAGTCAGAAGGACTTAATGCTCTCCTGTTGTCAACGCTCAAGGTCTCTGTCTTCATCTTCAAAGCCAGATGGGCAGCCACGTTCTCCAACAAGCCCTTTTGGAACTCTTTTACGAACTTGTGCAGAGTTCTGCGCGTCTTCTCGGCAGTGTTCTTCACGGACCAATAACTGATATCATTCCATCTGGTGATCTTGATAGTGTCCTTTAATTTCTTAGCAATTGGCTCTTTCAGGGTCTTTATTTTATTACTGACATCGCTTAGGAAACAACGATAGTAGTGATAAACGTTCCAGAAAATGGCGGACAGTTCCCTTTCCCTCTTGCCTTCACTGAACATCGAGATATGTTGATGGAATAAGAAGATCAGCTGGAGTCTCGACTCAAATTGAATTAAAGATGATTCCGTAAGGAACCGTTCCAGGGTCCCATGAATTTTCTCCTTCGTAGGACCAGTGACCTTGATCTCTTCACTGTTTTCAGGGTGTTCAGGGTCAAGGTCCTCCGCGAGATACTGGTCAACCAAGTCAAAAAGGAAGAACCACCACCTGGAGGCCTCAGATTTCAAGTCATCTTCAAGGATTTCTAATGAATCCTTGCATCTGGAGAGCTCTAGCTTCCTCCAATGAAGGATTTTCTTGCCAAAGAACTCTATGAACTCTGCCAGGCTGACGTCGTGACGAGCATTCTCCTCCCATTGCTGAATTTTTGTTAACAACAATTCAACACCAACTAGGAACCTCAGCAATGACGAATTTATTGGAAAACTGAGGATTCTCTCAATGATCGATTTAATGGTGTTCAAGATGGGGTTCTCTGACCACTCAGTCAGGAAAGTCTCAATCTTTTCTGTAAGCTTCTCGAAGTATGGTTGACACTCTTCAACCTCTACTATATTTGGATCCCTGTAGAAATCATAAACATCTCTGCTGGTAGTTTCAAAACTACATTTTCGTGATATTAAGACATTCAGACTGCAGATTAATTTTGAGGTTAAGTTCTCCGGCCATGTTCCAATTGAGGGTCCGAGCATCTCGAACCTTTGAGCCAGGGGCCTCACAAAATTAGGCTCTTGACTTTCTGTGTGATCTAACTGGTTCTTAGACCTTCTTGATCTGTTTATAGAATTTTTATTATTTGAATGTTCTTGAGCTGAGTTCTGCAAGATGTTCCAGTGAATCGTTTGAATCTCCCGTGCATCTTTCGAAGATATCAGCTCAAAGAATTGGTCTTTCTCAGTTTGATCATTGTTTGATAATTTTTGGAGCTCTGGGAACTCCTGCTGGAAGCCAGGAAATATTTCCACAAGTTCCAAAAAGTCCTGTTGAAAACCAGGGAACATTTTCCTGAAGTTTATCTCATCCTCTTCTTTCTCGGACTTCATCTTAAAAAGACTCTCCTTCTCCTTAGCTTCCTCTTCTCGTTGTTTCTCTTGCTCCCTCCACAAAATTCGAATTTTTAACAAAATCTTGCTCAATTCTTCCCAAATTGACTTAGAACCTAATCCAACAACAGCAGACAAATTCTCTAACTCGTGCAAAGCGATCATTGTCATGGAAAATCTATCTTTCTGCAGAATTTTCGACCCAGACTGTCTTCCTAGGATCAAGATCATTTTCTCAGAGGCACATAACCTAACCAGATCCAAATAATTCTGTTGATAAAGACTGGCAACAGGAAAACGCAGTAGATTATAGCAAATGTCAGAGTTTAGGCTCTCATGCTGCAAGTTGGAGATTTGTTGGACCAAAATAGAGACTCCATGGTGCAAATTCAAGATGGCGGCGATCATGGGTGAGACCAAATCGGGAAATCCTACCAAGTAATTCTTTTCCAGCTTGCCAGCAAATCTTTCCAGCGATTTCTTCCAGATCAATGCTTCTTGAAGCTGCTCTCGATCTAGATTGATCAATTCTTTACGCTGGGCTTTATCAGTGATGACATTTAGATGATCCAGCTGCCGGAAGACCGCTTCAAACGAGCCGATGTTCCTCGAGAAATTCTCTATCTCTTCTCTGAGGTTTTGGAAGCTTGAGGAAGGTCTCGCAGCTTGGATGTTTTTGAAGCTCTTCACTTCCATTGCTAATCCCCTCAGATGATTGCGTCTCGACCAGAATCGATCGCGGGGAGTGGCAGTTGCCCGGATGTTATCCTGCAGATGCTCGATTAGCATCATATGCTCCAGCTCTGACATGTTCTCGCGAATATATTTTGTCTTCAAGGCAATCTTTTGTACCGGATCTATGGATCCCAGGTCGTGGAAGAGGAACATCTGGAGGTAGCCGAGAATCAGCCATCCTTTGCCTCTTTCTACGTCGTTTTCTTCTGATTCTAACTTTTTCACAATATCTTGTAGTGATTTTAAGGGTTCGAGGAAACGAGTTGAAAATTCTTTTTCTTCGTCCTCTTTTAAGGTTAGTTTGAAATTGTTTAAAATGTTTGTGATTGCAGAGGTGTAATACTTGGAGCAGAATTGAAGGAGGATCGAGTCGTTCGTGGAGAAATTGAATTCTGGGGTGTTTAAGACTAACGAGTTCCTCCAGAGCATTGTCTGGATTGTTTTTAATAGTTTTTTCTTCATTTTGTGGTTTCCAAGATTGATATTGTGCATCTTGTTCCCAGATTTTGTTAGGAACAACTCGAAAATTAGCTTGCAGAGGTTCGACTTGCTGATGAAGTTTGTCTAAAAATTATAAAATAAATTCTGTATAGTAAGCAAATAGAAAATTATCTTTTTATGCATTGACATTTTATAAAATATTTAATACTGTAAAATACAATAAACGAGTTTATTTATTGAAAAATGTTATATTGAAAAATGATAAACATACCTCAGGATTATCGTCGTCATCTTGAATTTCGTCTTTCCTGTACTCAAACCATTTCAAAAGCACATCGGAGCGTTTTACAGCAAAGGATCTCTCCGAAAATTCCTCAATCCACAACAATAATTCGAAAAACAAACGTAATCGTTCTTTTCCTGTAATGTCACTCGAATTTAAGCATTTCATTAAGCCAATCAGATGCACAGGTATAGTTGGAACTTCCTCAAATTTCTCAAACTCGTAATTATCGGGAATCTTTTGGAATTGCCCACCAATAATTCTGCAGTCAGTCTCGAAATTAATGGAAAATTGTTCGCAAATTTTCCGTTGGAAATGACACGCGAAAAGCAAAAAGAAGAATTCGTAGATCGGCCATATTTCGATTTCCGATAGATTCTCGTTACTTCTAATTTGTTTGACTTCGATTTCTTTGAGTGTTGTGATTTCTGTAACGAGATTATCCAGTTCCATCGAGTTCTCTGTCTTCTGCCCACCCTTGTAATTATCTGAGCAAATATTAATTAACTTCCGCCTCGCCGATAAATTTTCCACCAGAATTAAAGAGGCTATTTTCAATCTTGTTTTCGAAACTTCGATCGAGTCTTCGTCGGTCACTTCAATTTTCTTCAAAATTGACCTTAATTTATCGTGGAAGCTGATCGAATTCTCCGAAATGTGCGGCGAAGGGAGTGCAAGAAGCTTTTTAACTCTTTTCCGGATTTTTCGGAATTTATCGGTGTTAATTACCACGTTCAAATAGTTCGCCGAAAAATCGTTCAACTCGGCTCGCAATTTTACATCGCACGACTTCTTGTCTAGAAGCGTGAACAATTTCTTGAAAAGTTTAACAAGCCATTTATAATGAACTTTTAGGGACGAGGAAATTTCTCGGAGATCCAGGAACGTGCCTCGGGATCTATCGATCAATTCGATCGATCCTAGATCGTGGTATCTTTGAAACGATTTCAAAGTACCTCGCAATTCAAGGTGATCTGTGTCGTTGATTAAAAGATGATCGTTATGGAGGATCAGATCGATGATTTTTATTGATTCGTCGAGCAGTTTCACGAAGTTGATGATCAGCGGCTCGTTCTTCAAGTTGCTGGACAATTTTCCTGAAAAAATTACGCAAAATGTAACCGTTTATAATCATCCATCTGTAAATGTGTTTTTTAAAGGATTCGAGAAATAACGTTATACGTACCGGAGCATACAGCAGAAGAATATTCCTCCAGCAGCATAACATCTCCATTTCCACCCTGTTTCCTCTGTCGGCAGTCAAAAATCATCGCCCGAAAGTACAGAGCGGTCGACAGATTGTTCAAGGCGGGGCTAAGTTGATCGAAGTTGAGCGGAATCTCCGTTCCAGAGTTCTTTTCAAACAGGATCCTCAAGTTCCGCACTTCCCCGTGCAGCATCTCGCCGAGTTTCTCGAAATCGTCGAACCGATTTTTCGATAGAATAAACGAGCTCCAAACTCGTCGGAGCTCGATGTCCGTCATCGATGATCTCCCGTAGAAGTCGAGCAAAAGAAATTTCAGAAATAATGACGTTTCTGTGACCGGGTTCCGCATGAACAGAGCTCCCAAATCGATTTCCTTCGTGCCGCTCCTGGAAAGGTTGATGGAAAGCAAATATCATTTCCTGAACATTTTTAATGCGATCGACGGCCGTTTGAACGATCGGAATTGGTTTAAAATTGATTCACCGTGTACGTCTTTTGCAGTTGATAAGATATAATAATTATGACAAATAAAGTATTAGAAATCCTAAAACATTCCAAATTCATCTAATTTCACATAATTCACATGATTTCCTAAAACGATTTTGCTGTTTCACAGAAGTCCCCAGGTTGTCGATAACAATTTATCAAAAATGCTACCCATACCCACCACGAGATCCCCAGAGCAGATTTCAAAAGGAACCGCTACTGCTCCACAAAGGATTTCATTTTTCATAAAAATCCCCAGTTTTCCAATAACAATTTAACAAACGTGTCACCCATAGTGCCCTGAAAAGCCACAATTAATTTCACAAAAAAAAAACTCACGCTAAGGTCTCCACGGTAAGTTTCAAAAGGAACCCCTGCTGTTCCACCATGGCCAGCTTAGAGTCTCTCCTCAGACCGGAAGTGCCGAGTGTAATGGCGCCCAGGTCGCAACAAAGCGTCTCATTCTTCTCGAAGTCCCCTGACAGAATTTCATCGACCTTTCTCATCGCCTCATTCCTCGATCTATAGTCGAGAGCTCCGTAAATTTCGCGATACGAATTCCTCAGTGATATTTCAAACGGAAACCCTTTGGCAATTTGTTGACTGGCGAACGACGCAACCCTTAGAACCTCGTTCAGCCTGTATTGTTCATCGTGTAGGGCATCGTGAATTTGTAATAATAAATCTTGTTGGGTTACTTTCTGTATGCCACATTTGTGTAGCAACGATCTGACGTCCAGTGTGCTGTGCCCAGTTCGAAGCGGAGACGTAAAGATGGCGATTTCCACTCCTCTGTTTCGCATCGCTCTGGAATCATGCATTAATTAAATGAATTTAAAATTGTTTGATTATGTAGACATTTAAAATAGAAATTTATTCGACATGACGCTGTTGATGCTTAGTTTCATTTTTAGTTAAAGCAAAAGGTTAGCTATGCTTTTAATTTCTTGGAATTTGTCAATTAAGAAGAAATAGGAAAATTAAATTGAACGAATTGGCTCTGAAATCATAACACATTAACTGATTAAAATTCAGACGAAAATTAAATAAAATTCCTAGTATGTTTGTTAATAAATTAATATTCAGCATTTCAGCTTGTATTTATTAGAATCTTTTAAATTCAACGATTGCAAACACATTTCGTCGAGTTTCGTTAAATTTGAAGATTTTTCAGTGGATGAATTGAATCATTGGGCCATAGTGCAACCGCCGAATGAAAAATTGAAGATTTGGAGAAATGGCGTCCCCTGGAACCGCAGTCGAAAGAGTTAGTATTCCGAAAGTCTGTGGCAACGGAGGGTGGAATGAAAAATGATTGGAAACCAGAGAAATTGATTTAATGGTTTCCCATTACCTGGAAATTTCACCGTAACGAGGGTTCATAGTGAGGAATAACCGGAAGTTCCTGTGGGCCCTCACAGTGAACACATTTCCGCTTTCGTCGACACCTTTCTCACCTATCGTTAAAGCACCGTTAGGCTCCAGCAGTCCATTCAATCGGTCCAATATTGCTGGACTGCAGAGATTTACTTGGTCCAGCAGCAGCCACGTGCCATTTTGTAGACACTGGAAGTAATAGTCGAAAATTTCGCATTCAGAAATAGTCACACAATTTATCCTCGTCTGAAATTTTTATTAACAGAAAATCCATATTTTTATTTCAAATAATATTTATTGTTTTGTTTGTATTAAAATTCACAATTTATAGCTTTTTGGGATTGTTAAAATTTGTTTAATATTCTCCAGTTCATTAAAAATTGCCAATTTATTGCTAAAGTTCATTTTACTTATTGCAATCAAAATTTTCAATAATTGCTTTACGATTGAGTTAACAGTTTTTTCCTGTCCATAAATTTGACACTTTCGCAAATATTGTTGCGAGAAATAGTTTCAATTCGTTAAAAATTGAGATTATGCATCTAACGAAATCTAACTAAATTTTTAGGAAGCACAATAAATGTTTTGTTGCAGTTGGTCGTCAGTGGAAATTTGTAGAGCTTGCAAATATGTCGGTCACTGTGTTTGCAGGTGAGGGGGCAGTTCTTAACTGAAACAAAGACAATATTTACCTTGACAAGCACGCTGTCAACCCACTCGAATTTTCCGCCGGCGTTCAAACATTTGTCTTTTTCCACGGCGATCGATAGATCGGTCAGTTTTTTCTCGATCTCGTGCAGCTCCGTTTCGCGCGGCGACGCCAATGTTTTCATGGCGGACACCAGCCTCGATAATTCCTCGGCTTTGCGGAGGAACAGTTTCGTTTCCGTCGACATCGTTGTCTCCGTTGTTTTCCCGTCATCTGGCGAACGAAGAAGAATTGATCGTGCGAAACATAAGCGACGAATACCCGTAAAACACGTATTACAAATATTGACGTTGCCTTCCTCCGCCATTTGCATCGTCGCTAAACTCGCTTGCTATTTCATTTCAATTTGTAGGCACACAGATATTTGACGGACAACAATAATATACCGCAGTTTTTTTATTAGCTGTTTAAGCTTTTGTTGAATATATATTGTTTATATTTATTTATTGCGTTTTGGTTTCATCGTTTAAAGTATACAGCAAAACTAAAGAAAATGCTTTCGTCGAAAGATCGTATTCTGTGTCCGAGTATAGTTGAACGCCATGTTAAAAGTCATAGTCCAATTTTAAACAATGTATGCATGAAAAATTTCGATTTGAAAAACTGCCATTTTTAACTGAATTTAGCTACGTATTATATTAGAAGTCATAGTAAATGTTTAACAGTTGAAAACAAATAACAAGAGGGCTAATTAATTGATCTAACAAATTATTATAGATACATGTTCAAACAAGTTCTAGTTAAATGTTAAAAAGCCGAAATGGAAAGTGGAAACGAATGCAGAGACTGGTAAAAGAAAAAATGCAATGAAACATGACAAAACTAATAAAATAAAAAAAGTATGGAAATATGGGAAAAAAAAGTAGTAAAACGAAAAATCCAATGAAATACGAAAAAACTAGCAAAATAAAAAACGTAATGAAATATGGAAAAATAGTATCGTAAAATAAAAAATGCAATGAAATACGAGAAAATAGTGTAATAAAAAATGCAATGACATATGAAAAAAGAGGTAAAATAAAAAATGCAATAAAACATGGAAAAATGGTGAAACATAGAATGCAATGAAATATGGACAAATGGTATTGCAAAATGAAAAAATGCAACGGAATATGAAAACAGTGGTGGAATAAAAAATGTAAAAAAAAAACATGAAAAATTTCGGTTTGAAAAGTGCAGTAAATTTTTGTCTGAATATGTAAATTCGACAGCGGAAAGAGAGTAATTTCTTGGCTGCAGTTCGCCGAAGAGACAAAGTACCTTTGGAGAAACGTCGAATGTTTTCGAGAAGAGCATGATAATGGGACACCTGATCCAAATTCTCTTTCCGCAGTCGTCTTCTCAGGGTTTCGATTAACAGTGTCTCCGTGCGCTCGAGCAATTCCTCGAAGTGTCGATCGTAGTCCGTCTGTAACATAAAAAGATTGTAAGAAACGTTAATTCGATTCCTGTCCGAGAATGGCTCTATTTGTTACTGTTTCCCGCGACAGGTGTTCGAAACCCGTGAACAAGGCGGCCGGCACACCCTTTGAACACGTTTCCACACTTTCCACGTTGACAGTTCTCTCATTTTCTCATAGAAACTTTCTGATAAACCCATCAACATCCGAATGGGAAACGCTATCATTTTTATGGACAATAATACTTATTTATCGTCGGAGGCACTATTACGTGGTTATTGATTATTAGAGTTTACGAGTTTGTGGCGTTGGGAACTCATTTTTATAAAAGCGCACTCCCACTTGGGTTTTTGTAAATGTCCTGCGCTTTGAAAACGTTTACAAAGGAATTTGGACTTTTATATTTCTAAAGATGTACTACTTTTTTTATACTGTCTGTATTTTTACAAATACACTTTTACAAAATTTTACATAATGCTATTTTGCTTTTGTAAAATTACTTTTTCAACTGAATTTTTGCAAAATAATTTTTACAAATGCATTTTTACAAAATAATTTTTACGAAAGTACTTTTACATGCACATTTGTGCAAAAGCTGTAATTGCTAGTGCGATCAATGTTTTAGTGTTCTAGAATTGTTTAAAAGGTTTGGAATATCAAAGATAACGTAATTCGCTCACTGGATCGCACGGTTATGACATGCAGCAATAAACTTGATTGCAGAACTACTAAATTTCGGTCGAACGTTGCACCGCATCGTACTTAACCACTATTTACGAAAGCCATAAATGCGCAAACATTCGCAATTTCGCTGTCATTGCAGACACATAATGGACAGAATAAAAGCGAAACGTTATGACACTAAAAGTGTTACTAACGGTCATTGTCATTATTAATTACGAGACGATCCGATGCGGATTTCGGCAGAGTGAAATTGTTCTGCAGTAAAACATTAAATTTATAGTAAATTTTAGTGTCTTCTCGACACTATTAAATAAAAGTGCTTAATATTATTAACGTTTCTAATTTACTAATTACTGCAAAATGTCTTTCGTATTAACATATTTATTTTACAGTTGTAAATTTGTACAATGAGTACTGTATTGAAAGAAAATGAATTTTTAACAGTTTTGTTGAACAAAAATGAAATTAAAATCCGTGTGCAATTTCTGTGTGTGTTTCGGTTAACGGAATGATATTTGCCGCGTTAATTTGCAGTTTAATGATTCGTAATAATGACTATTTGAGGTCGGAACGATTCCAGGAGGAATGTTGTCCACGAGCTATAGATGAAAGAGATGCGGTCTCCGCATTGCCGTAGAAAGTCAATCGCAGAGAAGGAAAAGGGTGGAAAGTATGGGGTTTAACATGCTGAACTTAATCTGCCATCTTTAATTCACCGGTCTCGTTGAAACAACTCTCACTGTCAACGTATACATATTTCATGCTCCCACTCTTTTCCCGTGTAACCAGCTTAGCTTTATTCCTACGATACACAACGATAAATAAATACTAAAGAAAAAGGTAAATATTTATTTACTGAAACATCGATGTCGAAAGCTTAGCTTTGCGTTTTTCCTGAATTTTTGTTGTACCATTTGCGAACAGAGATTTTCAAAGAATATCCACGAATTGTTCATTTAACCTTTTTACCATTCTCAACAGTATGTTGTAGCACAGTAACTAAGCACTTAAAAGTAAAGATTGCAGTACAGTTTACACACACATTGTGCTTTTATTTTCAACAGAAAGAATAATTTAAAAATCTACAAATTTTCGATTTTCTTTAATTAATTTCCATAAATTACCGCGCTGACAAGTTAATTTGCATAAACACGCGCATTGAACTTTCAGATGCTACATAGAATACAATAAATCAGGATAACGTCATAGTCTGAGCCTGATAAATGAGACCCACTTCAAACAATCCGGGATTTATTAACATTAATACTATCGGGTTTATTGTTCGGAACTTTTTCGCGATCAGCAATTTCATATAGAACTCTGATACGCTGTATCATACTTCTAGAGCACGTAATTGAATAATATTCAGTAATAATAAATTGAATAACGAATATATTCGGTTCAGAGGAAGACCACCTAGACGTTAGATACAGTTTCACTATGAAAATGATTTATTCATCAATAGCTTAGCCTGAAATAAATAATTCATACGTAAATGTTGCTTATTCGTAGAACGTGGTTATTTATTCAACGTCTGTCAATTATTCCTGCTCGTCTCTATTCGGTTATCATCGATCAATTTTCGTGTCATCGATCTTTTCGTTTGTTTGTCACTGATAAATAATATTTTTATGTAGTTTTCTTCGCTCACTCGTCAATCAATTATTTTTAGTTGATTTTGTTCAATTATTATCAATCAGTCGCTTTTATTTGCTCGGTTTTACGATTATTCATTCATTGTTATTAACAAAATATATTTTTCGATATCCGCCGACCGTTTTAACAGTCCCTTAAATAACTAACGGAACACGAGCGTCATCAAAAGGACCGGAAATCGAATTTTCTGGAGGAAGGACTATCCTCGGGGAAATTTTTTCGTCCCGAAGGAAGCTTCCTTCGATCACGTTAATTTCGCCGGTAATTAGACGCCTAATGGCGGCCGTTATGTAGAGGAGAGAACGCGTGGGAAAAAAAAACGGATCCGTCACGATTATTCTTGGGAGGTCGAATCAAAGTGATTGATGCGTCTTCGTTGACCCTAACCCTCCGAGTATGGATTTTTCGGCGTCCATCTTTGCAGCGAGATTCCCTCCTGTCTCTGTGTGTAACAAACCTGATAACATGGCATTCGACTCGCAAACCCATCACCGACTGCTATCTCTTGTTCCCTCTAGATCGATTTTCGGGGGAAAACTCGATCCTGTTCGTTGCCGTACACGGGATCGATAAAGTACGAGCTACATGAGGCTGTCTTCGCGTGACAACTGTTTCCGTTCTGGACCTTTTTGCAGATCCAATAATTATTTCGTGAATGTTTCACCGACACACCCGCGACCTTGTCCCGATCAAAATGAGCCGAAACACGATGCAATTATGTTTCTATTTAATCGTTTAATCCACGATATAGCGGAACCTCGCTTATCCGAACGGGCCAGTCAGGGTCCTACTGAATCGTGGATGAAACAATTAATTGTGCTTCGAAGTGTATCGTGTTTGGGCTCGTTCTAATCAGGCAAGTGTCAGTAATGTGTTGGTGAAAGTTTCGTTGGGAAATAATTAAACATAAGATAATTTAGTGTAAAAAGACTGGAGTAGATATTCACTAAAATTTGTAAAAATCGATAATATATTAGTGATCATTGTTCCAGTTGCGTATCGATAATTATATGTGGCGAAATTTTCTAAGAAATATTCACAAAAGAACAATAAATGAAAAATTAAAAATTAAATTTAAGTTTCAATAAAACGTTCGGAGATCAACGGAGGAGGATGATACATAAAAGAGACAGTCCAATAAATTTTCGATATCGTTTATAACCCCAGACTATCCTCTCAAAAACAAGTTTGGCGACGTCCACCGAGAAACGTAGCAACTTTACATACGAGCTCGCGATCTATTTATCACTCGGTGTAGCGCGAGCGATCCCCGACAAAACAAACGACATCGTCCCAATTTCCCCGGATAGGAAAAGAAACATGTTTCCCGATCGTTCCAAACAAGGATCGCGCTTTAATGACCGTCGCGCGTCAACTGTTTTTCGTTTTTGTCCGAGCCCGTGTGGTATAGCAAGAAACGGGCGACCATCTTGCGGCGAGTGAGACCGGTGGCCCAGCGGGAATCGCATTTAGGACGGGATTTCATTCTTTCTAATTTGTCCCCTTTCGCCCCGGTAAGACTGAAACGCGGCTTCGTCCTCGTTAAATGCTGAAGGGCTGCCGTATGCCTCGCGGCCGTCGAATAAAGAATTTGTCATTAAAATAATTCAAAGGGACAGAACCGGCGAAACCCCTTGAAACAGTCGAACGCGGGCTCGTTAACGTCTCCGTGTCCCATCCATTCAATACTGTTGCTATTGACATTAATAAGTGGAGATAAGATGCAAAGGGTGCTGACCAAAACTGATTTATTTGACTTCAATTAATTTTCTGGGGTCAATAAGGGCCCCTAATCTTGCCCTCCTTCACTGGTCGTTATAATTATTAATTTATTGTAAATGTTTCTTATAAAACAGTTTTGTATAATAGTTGATGTGCAACCCACTGAAACAATTATTACTAATCGATCACCTTCTCTTTATAGTTTGTTATTTTGTAATTGTTTTTTTCATAATAGTCAGTCTTGTTCTTAATCATTTCGTAGTGAAACTTTGACGAACATACTTCTGACATTTTTCTGATTAAAATGAGCCCAAACACGATATAATTCGAAGCATAATTGTCAGTTCCATCATTTGAACACGTGATCTACTGACTGGTTCGGATAGTCGAGGTTCGAATAAATCGTGGATTAAACGGTTAAATACGAAGCAAATCGTACCGTGTTTGGGCTCGTTTTAATCAGAAGAATGTCACGAATTTGCCCGTGACAGTTTCACAAAGAATGTTAAAAAATATAAAAGTGAATTTTTTAAGCCTCGAAACGGGTCGTTAACTGGGAGTCGCAGTCGAAGACCGGGAGCAGTCGGTGCAATCAATTTTGTCGGGCTCGCGTCGGTAGCTCTCGATGGAAAAATACTTTTCCTTCACTCTGATTGTTTCGACGGAGGGAGAGGGGGAGAGAGAGAGAGAGACGAAGGGAGCCAGGCGAGTAATGAATTAGAACCGGGAGTGCCGGCGTAAATTTAGAGCCTGAAATATTCATGCAGGCTCCGAGGCAGGCCTGAAAAGTTAAACGTGAACGCGCGGCAGGCATTTCGCCCGAGAAACGGCATCCGGGACGTCTTATTATTGGATTCGGTGCTCGACAATCATCGAACAGGCACGAATAAAAAAAATAATCAAGCCGGGCAGCGATTCAACGGTCCAGCGAAAAACGGACCCCCGTCGTCGTCGTCGTCGTCGTCCACGGAATTCTCCATTTGCATTGCAAAATTTCCGCGCCGCACGGATTTGTTGTTCGATCGTCCTACAGACCGATCTTCCGTAGCTGTGCAAGGCTTTCTCATTCTTTTCGTTCGTTCCTTTGCACTTTCTGGGGACAGTTTGAACTTCAAGTTGAACTTCGGAGCCAACCGTAACAGCCTAGAAGTATTTCAATGTAGCCGTTCGTTTGGTTTAACGATTCGAACGATATTTCCTTATCTGCTCCCGTCGTCGGTGGACGGAAAAAGTGGTACAACTTTGTTGTTGTTAATTATTTCTTCGTGAAACTTCTCGGAATATGTTCCTGACATTTCCCCGATTAAAACGAGCCCAAGCACGACGCAATTCGGTCTGTATTTAATTGTGTAATCCACGATATAGTGGAACCTCTCTTATCCGAACTGGGAGTGAAGATTTACTAAATTGTGGATTTACTCGAGTAAATATGATGCTGTTGTATCGTGCTTGTAGTCATTTTGCACAGAAAAATGTTAGGAATATGTTACTAAAAGTTTCATTTGAAGAGAATTAAAAACAAGAAAGTTATTTATAGGGAACTGTTACAAATGAATAGGATACTTAACAACTGGAGTAAAAACTCACTAAAAATTGTAAAAATGAGGAGAAGATAGTGTATTATTAGCATATTGACAGTGATAGGAGATGGTAAATATTTTTTGGAAGTAAAAATTGTTATTAACAATATATGATTTTAATTAGCAAGTGAATTTTGTATTCACTTCACGCATCCGTGAAAATTCTGCGAAAATATACAAATTTAGTAAACATTCTTTTGTAAAATTGTAATAATTAACTAGAAATGAATTTCGGCTGTTAGTTCGTTAAGAGTTTATCAGTTAATGCGAATGCCGCCGCTCCTCCACGTAAAAAGACGGTCGTGCGAAAAAAAAAACATCATTCGTGGCCTGAATTCTGCATTTGAATTACAAAGTTCCGTCGTGCGGCGGGAACTTTGAAATTAGTGGCACGGAAACAACTGTTTGTGATTGTTTGACGAAGACTCTCCAACAGGCTTAACTTTTTTTTACCTCTGTTGGGTCGCGATCGTCAGCGAACGAGTGTTTTCAAGGGATGAGAAGGACGGGTCTCATTTCCCGGATGATTTCGCGACGTTTTCGCAATAATCATGCCTAAAACAATAACAATCGTACTACATTATCTAAAATAAAAACCTTTTTGCATCGATGACAACAAACAGAAGCTAAATAATGATTTTTAACCTATTTCAAAACCTTTTGGCATCAATGACAGAGGTTAAATGAAAAATTGTTTAACCTGCTAATAATTTTGGTCAGTTGAATATAGCGTAACAGCGTTCTGAAATTTTGCGGTTTCTGGATTTTATTGCCCAAGCTTTATCACGAACGCCATAAAATACGCGATCAAGGCATAGTGAGCGAAATTCTGCGGTGGTTCTGGGATCGACAGAGGCGAGTTTCGTTTAACGGATGACTTCCTGACGTTTCCAAATGTAATCGGTTGGGAATGAGCGCAACATAAACGTGTTTATGAAGTTGCCGCGCTCCGTGTTCCGGAGTTTCCCAGGCAAGTGGGTTAAACTTCTGGCCAAAGTCGAACTAATAAGATTCGCGCGATCCTAAATGATATTTCGGATTACTCTTTGCTAAGACTGGGTAATCGTTTGGGTACACGAGGCCGAATCACTCGACCGCCGCCCGCGAAAATAATTACATTAAACCCCGGCCGAAAGAAACTTCGCGGAAGTTCGTTAACTCTTCGCCTGAGGAAATGTTGCAGCCTCTGGTTTTGCCCGGCATATTTCGAGTTGAGTTATCGATCAAAAATATCTCTGAATATCACGGTACAGGAATGCATCGATGTATGTACAAAATTCGGGAACGAAATGTCGGTTACATCGTGTACAAATACGATTTTTCGATATTTTATAGCCGACGTTGGACGGAAAAAATGGTACAACTTTATTCTTGTTAATTATTTCTGTGTGAAACTTCTGAGGGTATATTCCTGACATTTCTACGATTAAAACGAGTCCAAGCACGATGCAATTCGGTTTGTATTTAACTGTGTAATCCACGATACAGTGGAACCTCGCTTATCCGAACTGCGAACGAAGTTCTACTAAATTGTGGATTTACTCGAGTATTAATGATGCAATTGTATCGTGCTTGGAGTCGTTTCAACCAGAAAAATGTCTGGAATATGTTGCTGAAAGCTTTGTAGCAAGATTGTCAAAATTGAAAAAGTTATTAACAAAAGTTGTTTTCAGATTTTTTGCTGAAAGAACAAAGAGGTATAATAACTGAATGAAAGACGTTATAAATTGCAGAAAATGTAAAAATAAGTCCCTGTAACTGTAGGAAAGAGTGAATGAATACAATTAAGGTAGGAATATTCATTTCTAGTGGACATTAACGTTGAAAATGGGCAAAATGGTGGATTATTTGCGAGACAGCTAATAAAGGTTCGCAAAATAGAAACAGGGAAGTATACAGGCGCGATTTATGAATGAGTCGGTTACAATTGGGCCGGGCAATAAAATTCCGAGGAAAGAGGGCGCTATGAAGGACAAAGGAATTTATCAACGCGTCGTTAACGAAACGGAAGGGAAGGGAAGGGACGATTGTGTGTAGGTGTTACGGTGTACACCGTCGGAACACGCGAACCTCAGGGGGAAAAAAAGAGAGAAAAGGTGGCCGAAAATTTACCGTAGAACAATGGGGAGGCTGGCAATTAAGAACAGAGAGAGGAAATATTTATGTCCGGCAATTTATCGGCGGATTATCGCGGACCGGAAACCAAACGACCAATCGCTGGGCATATTTACGTCCGGAAATTCGCATTTCGTGGCGGGGCCATCTGCTTCCTATATCAAAGATATACTACTAACGTTACATTAAAGTACTATCGATTTCCTTGGGCCGGCTGCTGTCCAGAATTATGGTCGCGCGACATGCCGAATAGAATTATTTCGAATAAATTTTTAACCAAAAATTATCACCGTTCGTTTCGACTAAAAGTGTGTTCCCTTCTTCTTTTAATTAAATCCATTCTTTGAGATTTTCTAACGATCGTCACGTGCCAGAATTTTCAAAAATTACATTACTATGTGTATGTATAATTGTTGATATGCAATCCCTCGGAACGATGGTAATAAATTAATGATAACCTTCTGTTCATTGTTTGTTTCAAATTTCAGTATGTTTTTACTCCAGCTGTTAAGTATTCCATTCTTTTGTAATAATTTTTTACAAATAACATTCTTGTTTTTAATTCTTCTTGAATGAAACGTTTAGCAACATATCCCTAACATTTTTCTGTTTAAAATGACTCCAAGCACAATACAATCGCATCATTAATACGCGAGTAAATCCAAAATTTAGTGGAACTTTGCTGACAGTTCGGATAAGCGAGGTTCCACTATACCGTGGATTACTCAGTTAAATACAAACCGAATTGTGTCGTGCTTGGGCTCGTTTTAAACAGAAACATTTCAGCAATACAAACAAAGTTGTATCTCCTTTTATGTTCATTCCCCTTCGACATTAAATTAAACAAATTGCTACAATGGCAAATCCGAGACCAAATGATACACAATTTGGGTCATACGTGCTCGTTTAAGCCCCGATTTAGTGGAATTCCAAGGAAGCGAGCGAAGGTAATCGAAGGAGAATCGAAAGAAAATGGCGTCTCGGCGGGGCTACATTATCGAAGTGAAGTTGTTAGGCTAGTGGAATTTGTTTGTAGTTAAAACAGGAGCTCGTTACGAGGTAGAACCTGCCAGACTTAATTAATTCCCCACGTTCGGAGCAGAATCGGGCTTTCGGGCTTTCGTTTCCGGTCCTCAATTTGCTTTGTTGGCTGCTCGGCAAAGCTCGCGTTTTTCAATTTTACGCATCAGAGGCTTTTCTTCTGTCGTTTTCCTCCCTTCTCTTTTCACCACGGTTTGCTCGCGCCTCCACCGCGAGCAAAGCTCTCTCCCTCTTTTCTGAGATACCGTTAAATATTTGTTTGATACATACAACTTCCGCCGGGCGTTCTTCAGTTTTTCCATGAACTTCTGGCTGAAAGATTGGAGGACTCGCTGCAATTAATATCCGAGCTTTGTTCCGGATCGCAAAAAATATTTCTAGGCCGCTTAGAGCCCGCTGAGAATGGGTAAACGCACTTAATTTGTGTATTGTTGAGCTACGTGCTGTAGAGAGAAACGTTTAAAAAGATTGCAAGTCAATTTCCGTCTAATTTGAGCTGAAAACACGATTTAACACACACAGTATTTTACAATTGCAGAATTACTAAATTTATAGAGCAATTATATATATAATAATGTATTAATAACCTAAAATTATAATACTATAGCCTTGTAAATATCTTCGTCATTTTTAGTTTCATTTAAAAAATGCTGGAGACAGTATTGTTCTACTTCAAACATTTTCAAGGGACATTTTGTATGAAATCTCAAGGTCACGAAGTATTTTTTTAATCGACGACCGGTATGTTCTTTTCCATATTCTTGTAGAACATCAAAAGACGAATCGAATGTGTACAATAATCATACCATTCTGATCATTCAAACTCGAGATATTTGTGTCTGAAAGGATCAAATAGTTCATCTTTCAGACACGAATATTTCGGGAATGAATGATCGAAATAGTATAGTTATTTAACTCGTTTTATCGGTCTTTCTATGCTCTACGAGAATACCGAAAAGAATATATGGGGTTCTATTAAAAAAAGTACCGATGACCTTGAGATTTCGTAAGAGAGTGACCTTGAAAGAACATTGTTCACATTGTGTATATGTCTACTTGAAATAATGTAACTTTGTATTGTGCATCTTTTCTGTGAAAGTGAAAATAAAGAAGATACTTAGGTGTTTCTATTTAGACTATATTTAATTTTGTAATTAAGGTCGTTTTGGGATTTATTGTTTAAAAAAACTGCAAATTAGCTAATAAGCTGTTATTATTTAATTTCTCCACTGATTTCCCCAAACACCGTCTCCACTTGACTCACCCACGTCCCTTAATTATAGAAATATTAATGCACGCCTCCGCGTTGATCAGTCTTAAGCATTAATTAACCTGGACTCTCGCTACACCTGTTACTTCCCTTAATTTATTTATCATAAGTCGCCTCGAGCTGGCTTCAAAATTCATTTGCTGTGTTTTCGTAAACTGCGGCAATATCGCAAGAGCACTCAACAAACGTACAAAATGTATTTATACATTTCAGTATCATTCGACATTCACAAACGTATAGTAAATACTGAACAGTTTAATATTATATAATGTGACAGACATTTTCATACATTAAACTGTTACATGTTTTTATACATTTGACAATTACACAGGAATATATTTGCGACTTTCGCAATTACATTTTCCGTAAGATGCAATTATTAAGAAAGTATTTAAATCTTTTGCTCATTAAATGTTACAAATATTTTCAGGTACATTAAAATTATCCCCGCACCCGGCATCACAGATGCTCATAAATTGGACAAATATGCATGACCGCGGTTTATGGTCATCTGCAATCTGCAGTAAAGGGTAGAACAATCTTTTTTTCCCCCCCAGTGAAGAATGGCCCGCAATTTGTTTCGATTAATGCATTCGCAGAAGTCAGTATTCCGGGGCCGAATTAACCTAGCCGATTAATTCCAGCCGGATTGCGACAGAAATTACAGAGAAATTGATTTACGTCCGTTTCCTCCGCGTATCGAATTTCAATGTTCAATATTAGTCCAAGAATCCTCGGCGTTGGCTTTGATCGCATCGCGAATTACGGTAGTAGACGATCATTTTCGCGGCCTTTAATTAACGCAGCCATTAGCGGTCTACTTCCCATCCCCTCCTACGAAGTGCCGAAAGAATTTCTCATTTTGCTAAACATTCGAGGAATGCCCACCGTTGATCCAGTTCATCGGGGATTGTCAACTGGGAGCGTAAAATCATTTTTCCGTGGGAATCGTGCTTAATGTTTTGTGCGAAATTGCGCATATCTCGCACGCGTGACTGCGGCATTTCGCGCGATCTTCGCGAGCACGTGCGCGGAAAATGAAAATTTTGATCGGAATATCTGTCGAATTTCTCGGGACGTTCATATCTTTGCGCTAATAATAAAATTATATACACGTTTCTTACGGTTTTTAAATTTTTATATACATCAAACAACAATAATAAATTGTTATTACGTGATGTTTCATTACCAGAAATATTATGTGCATGTTTATTATAAACAATTTTTTATTCTGCACCGACTATACTTAACACAAATTATGTAAATTTATTTATTTATTATTATAAAACCTGTACCTGCTTTGTATGATTATCTATTCAACACCTATTCCTTGTAAATTTGTATTACAACACTGAAACACGGGAATAGTGTACATTTAGTTATTCATTGTTTTAAGACGTACATGTTTCGCATGACTATAATAAATCATCTTCTTGTTGATTATAAATAAATTCGAGTTTTAAAATCTAAAGTATTTATGACGCAAATTATACACATTTATTTATTGCAGTAAAGCGTCCTTTAATTTCTATTTATTAACGGTTTAAATAGCTACGACAAGTTTAACAATTCAATATTGAATTTGATTCGTTTAAAGCACGTGTACGAAAGCGTATTGGAATTGAATTATTGCTCGTACGATCGTGAATAATTTTTAACTGTAAAATATTCGGTCCGCGTAACAATGCAATCACGTTAGTCTTAATTGAAAGGTGTTGGGTGTTCGACGAAAAAAATATGTTGAATCTGCAGAATGAAATTTTTGCATACGAGGGCTTTATTGTCGAGGAAATCGAGTTTGAATGTTCGTTGGACGTGCGAGTAATCGAACGGGCTCTCTTGTCTGACTATTACCAGGTTGTTCTACTTATGGCAATCGTGAATCTATATGTATCTGCTGGAGAATTTAGCATAATTAGATTGGCCAGTGTGCTTCTGTATCGGTTCTAGAATTTATGTTTGCTAAATAATGTTCTTCCTGTGAATTATTGTTACGAGCAGTTACATGTTTCATGCAATGGGGTGGCAACCCCTAACTTTATGACCGTTTCTCTTGGGTCATCGCTTGAGATATTTAAACGAATCAAAAAGCAGATAAAAGATATACGTTATCTTTATTTTGCATAGTTTTTTTCGAAATTTCTGGTGTACTACTAAGGGCAGAAAAATCTAAAACCACCCCTTCAAACAGTATCAAACACACAATTAGCTAAATAACTATTACAGTTTCGAGGATAAAAATCTTTAAAAATTCCCAATTATACCTGAAACATACTCGAACAAACCATCAGATTTTTACAAAAATCCACCCCCAATTTTTCCCAAAAAATTGCGACCCCCTCAAACGTCCTCGAACTCTCCGCAAACCGATCACGTTCCCCCGAACATCGAAACCGAAACAGACCCGCGACCTATCACAACCAAATCACTCAAGACCAGGGGGTGGACACCCCTAAATGATCAGGAAACCGTTATAATCCGAGGCGTCAGAAATTCGTCGAACATCGTTGCGGGGGGATGGTTCGCGGGGGTGTATTCGAGGTCCCGAGTGCCACTAGACGAGCCATCGGTATCCCTCTGTTAAACCCACCCTCTCGTCGTCGAAACAACACCGAGAACACGCTCGAAATACGCGCGCGCGTCGATCCGTAGGAGGGGGGAGCGTGCACATCCGCCGTATCCTGGGCTCCATCCACTTGGAACTTCAGTGCTCTCTCGCACCCCGAGCCGAGAGAATCGCAGGAACCCCCTAATACCTGGTAGCTCGCGAGGAAAGGCCCGTCACGCTGTCAGAAACCACCCCCAAACCGCCTGAAACCACCGCAAACAATTTATATCTCTCGAACGCTAAGTTCTTTCGACACCTTCGATAATTTCCGACTGTTTCTGAAAATTAAAAATAAAAACCACCCCCTAGGTCCGGAGTGTCTACACCCCCTACCCGACCCCCGGGCGAAAAAGTGTCCGACCCAGGGGGGTTGGTACCCTACAGGGGGTGAGTAAACGTGGCGGCGGTGGCGAGGACGTCAGCGTTTGTGTTTGTGACGCCGGTAGTGGTGGTGGTGGTGGTGGTGTTAGTGGTCGGAGGGTGGTGGACGTTCTGATTTGTAAATATGGTGAATTTTCACGGAGACACACCCCCGGAGAGGACGTGACAGAGAAACGCCGGGGGATGAAAGGACGGCCGATTATTAGCACGGCCGGATTAGAGTCCCGCAGGAAGGGACGCGATCTAGGGGTGGACAGGGTGAGAAACACACCACCCCCCCTTCCCCCTCTGTGTGTATCCCCAGAGGTAGTTGATCCATTCGACGACCCCGACGCTATCTGGGTTAATGCTTTATCAGGCATTATTCGCGGACTTTGATTAAGTCGGGACACCCCCGCGGCCGAGAGGGTTGCGTTAACGAAGGGTGGTTTCGCGAGAGAGATCGAGAGATTAATGGAAGCGTGATCGGATCCGATCGAAGGATGAAAGAGAACTTCTGTCGAGACTCGTTTTGGGGATGCTGATGGGAAAGGGGTGGTTTGAATCAGGGGTGCGTAAGATTTTTGGTTAATTTATGGGAGTGACGGTAATCGCGAAAGGATCCGATCAGGGGTTGCAGGTGAACCTTGGGGTGGGGGAGTTTTGGGAAAATAGGATGCTGGGTACAAAAGGGTGGTTTAAGGGTGCGTGGATTTTTGGTTAATTAATGGATGGATCTGGTTGATCCAGGGATGAAAAATCAATCTTTCTGCTGCAGGATTTTTGGGGAGGTTTTGGAGTATGAGATTGTTGGATCCTTTGAAATGGGGTGGATTGATTTAGGGGTGCGTTGATTTTTGATTAATCATTGGAAGAATCTCGTTGATCCAGGGTTGAGAAATCACTCTGATGCGGGATTTTTGGGGAGGTTTTGGACTATGAGAATGTTGGATCCTTTCAAATGGGGTCGGTTGAGTTAGGGGTGCGTTGATTCTTGGTTACTTGAATAGGGTTTTGTATGAGGGATAATGGGAGGGGGTACTTTGTAAGATTGTGGATAGGGTGGAATGCACTTTTCGAGGTTTTCAGGTGATTTGGAGGGTGCAGGATTTTTAGGAATGGGGTGAGGGGTTGATTTAGGGAGGAGAGATTTCGTGGAGCATTTCAAATTGGTTTTAGAGAAACCTGCAGCCTGTATGTTGGTGGTGTTGATTTTAATAAGTGTGAGATAGAATAAAATTGATCTTTTCGAGTTTTAGAACTTTGTAGTGTTTAAACATGATTTTTAGAAAATAGCATGAGAAAATTCTTTTTGGACCATTCGAAAATTAGAGGATGTGTTTCCTTGGAAATGAACATTTTAAATTTAAAAAAAATTATTAAATGTATTTTTAAAACCATCACATTTAATTAAAGTAGGGAAATAAATGTTTATTTAATAGAATCCTGCTTTGTACACTCGCAGTAAAAACAGTGTTACGATCAGGTCTTTCCTTAGAGCACAGACTGGTGTTAGGTGACTTATGAACGTCAGTATAGATCATATATCAAAGTCTTCGATACTGGGCACGAGAAAAACGTGTACCGATCTCTCGCTACGTGGAACAATTAAATTATTTGCTCGCAGTTGTCGAAATAAGATAAATAACAGCCTGGATATGGTCAGTATATCTCAATATTTGTCTAGAAAAATGAAACGAGATAAATTTATTTATTATTAGTCGCCTGACCCGATTAACCATTAATAATTCATGCAATTGATAGCAACTACTTAGGTACATTCTTTTATTTGCTGGAAGACTGTGCTTCCGGTGACACGAATCTTCTCGGAAGCATAAGTATTTTTAGCCTAATGGGGCCAATCTTTTGTCAGGATGACGTTGATCATTGGGGATTTGCGTGTTTTCTTGTGCATGCTGATAATAGACTCGATGGAAATCGTTTCTCATTTGTTTAAAAACGTTGCAAGGCTTCTCAACAATGTGAAAAATATTTTCAACAATTGACAGGCTCTTAAAAATTATACTACAATAGTTATAAAGGAGTCGGCTGTACATTCCCATACAAATCAAGTGATAACTTTTTTGTTTATAATTATTTCTCTGCGAAACTTTAACCATGATATTCCTGACATTTTCCTCGTTAAAATGATATCAAGGACGATACCATTCGGTTTATATTTACTCGTGTAATCCACGATATAGTGGAGCCTCTCTTATCCGAACTGTCAGCGACGTTTCACTGAATCGTGGATTTACTCAGGCGAATATAATGCAATCGTATCGCGCGTGGGATTATTTTAATCGGGAAAATGTCAGGAATATGTTGTTGAAGGTTTCATTGACAAATATTTACCGGCAGTAAAGTTATTTCTGAAACACAGTTATAAAATAATATCCAACCTACTAGCTGGAGTAAAAACTAAGTGAATGACTAATTTTTCAATCATTCAGGTTAATTCTTTATCGAAATTGATTACTATAGACTCGTTAGAGTTGACTTTTACTGTACATAAATTTTTATAAAATCAATCACAAAATTATATATAAACTTTTTGCATTTTTCCGTCGGACAAATCTCATTCATTTGAAGTTTGTAAGCCGTGCAGAGAATATTTCTGGATTTCTGCCAGCGGTGTTTGTGAAAACGATTTTAACCAACAAGGATTTATGCGTTTTCATGCTGATTTCGCCGTTGTTGTCGCTGTCGAATTTGTTTCGCGTGGCGTTACGGGGATTTTAAAAATTAAAGAGACGTCGTGTTTTTTAGATTAACAGGTTTAATCTCTTGATCCGGGGGGTATTAATTATACGGCTGCGATGCGGCGCCTGTTTATGCGATTTTAATCTCTTGGTATTATTCTTTTGTGGATTTTTT
Source organism: Halictus rubicundus (assembly GCF_050948215.1). NCBI lineage: Eukaryota > Metazoa > Arthropoda > Insecta > Hymenoptera > Halictidae > Halictus > Halictus rubicundus. Next base: position 10,275,424 of record NC_135159.1, on the reverse strand, counting down.
TAAGAAGCTTGCGAACGTATATTTATGGATTAGTGGAGTTATCTTCTGATGTAGAGATTTTCACTCGGATTTTCTGCTGTGATATGGTTGTTGGCTTCATATTATCGTTACCATTAGAGTTTATTCTATCATAGAGTTGTTAATGTTTCAATTCTCTTAATTTTTATATTCCTGTGGGCATAATTAGTGGACACTACTATTTATATATATTGAATTTACAGCAGTACAAAGGTCCAAAGAAATTAAAAATATTTAGAGTTTAGACATATATATTGTCATTTGAACAACAATAGTTAAATAAATATTGTTGCTGGTGCGAAAATAGGAGAATAAATATGTTTCATGTTCACGAAAATTGAGAAATAAATATTTTCTTTTGTAGAAAATAGAAAATTTGATATCTGCAAAGACGGAAAACGGAATATTTTTACTTGTAGGAGAACAGTTCGATAAATATGTCTCCTCTCATAATAGAGAAAAAGCTTTCCCTCCGTAAAATCGGAAAATAAATATTCTCTGCTTTTCCAAAGCAGTGGAACAGATATATTTGGAGAAATGGCGATTCCAGGATTTTCAGAACAGGATTTAATATTATCTTATCGGCGAAGTGGCGCGGATAAGGATATTTCATTCGGGGCAAGGTGATTTTAATGAAACGCCTTGCTTCGCCGCCCGTTCTCAATGAAGAATTTCGCTGGCAAAGTTAAATAGCCTTTAATTCCCCTTTTTAATGCTCCGAAGGAGTTTACCGCGATGAGCGGTGTCGATATCGATACTGAGTCGATAGAATCCGGCCGTCGCACGATGGAAAAATATCGCCCGTCCCAGAGTAACCATTCTTTAAATCAGCTCTCGCAACTTATTTAACCTCTCGCAATATTTAACAACCGTAGAACTGCCCCCTCAAATTCATACCGTTTATTATTAATTTCGATGAAACGAGAGTTGCGTTAATTGTTCGCCTTATTAATAAACCAGTTACAATCACTTTGTCATCTGTTTGTGGGAACAATTAAAGCTTTGTGCTAAACAATTCGCACGGAAATTTTACAAATTTATTTACAACTTTACGATTTGTTTCCAACTTCACAAACCTACCACGCTTTACATTAAAATTTTATAAATTTGTTTGCAACTTCGCAATCGAATAAAGAGAACTGTAAACTGTATGAAAATCGTTATAAATTGTTAAAACTGGTAAAAATGTTAATTAAATTGGGACCTGTATAGTTCAAAACTGTGAAGTTAATTAAATTAGGAAATTGTTGTCTTGCATGGCACTGTCCATTAAAAATATATTGTACGTCAATGTTCCTTTGTGTTAAGTAAAAGGGGCATTAAAAGTTCGTATAAAGTAATAATAAAACGCATTAAATTTGCCGTTCGACCGACGTAATTTTTAATGGAATTAATTCACGCAGAGTGTAGAAGATTTTATGAATCGATAAAGTTTGTCGAGATAGCCTAAGTGGAAGTGAATAATTTTCAGTTTTCCTAGAAATTACATCATGTTAAAAAACGTGCGAACGTCCCTTTATTATCAATTGCTTGGCCGAAGCACTTCAGGCTAATTAACCTTCAAGTCGAGCTCACGCGAGCTTCCGTCATAATTAACATTTAATTAAGAATCGCGAGGCTATCGACGCCATTATGTCTCCGTTTCCGCTCGCACTTCTGTCGTAATGTCGGCTCATGTTCGAGTGTATCGTAATTTAGGCGAAACCGTGGAACACAAAAGCCTTCTCTTCGCTGGTTAATTAACCCTCACACACGCTGTCCCGGTAATTGTTGCTTTAACATTTTGCGAATTAAATTCGCTCGAAACTGAAAGCGGATTTATGCGTCAAAATATTATCGGACATATTAGATCCTAATCGATATCAATAAATTCGATTTTGTTCGAGCTCGAAAAATTGCATTTTAATTAGGCTAGATACGCCATATTCCGATTGTGTTCGATAAATCATGTTTCTTTTCTAAAATTACAGTTTTTAGTCGTGTTCAATAAATTATATTTGAATCGTTTCTAGTGAATTATGCTCTAACAGTGTTCAATAAATTATATTTTAATCGGTAATGAATTATTTACTTTATTCAACGTTGAAAGTAAATTATTGTTAGTCTCTGACATTTTGTATAAATTGTCAAGTTGATTGAAGGACGCGTTATACTCCATTTTATAGTATAATTTTATAGATAGACAAATTATATTGTTTTCTGTCAATAATATTTTTAATAAATTCTAAGCTACTTTTTGATACAATAATCATTGAAAATGGTATTGAAATGTTTTTATAAATGTAAACTATTGAAACCAATATTAGATAAAAAATTGATTTCCACAGTTGGAAGATTCAGTATAGCAAAAATTACATGATCAATAATTTTTGCCTCCATTTTTACCAAAAATGATGTTACCGCCCATCGTTACCTCATTTTGGAAATTCGCGGCCATTAATTCACGCCAAAATATCCGTATCGCATAATTTGTCACATGGGAACCGATGTAGAAATTGTTCATGATCGTTTAACATGCAGTTTAACGGTGAATTATAAACGTTAATAAATTCGACTTGTAGATAGCATTATAGCCTTGTTAATTATAGCGTAGCTGGATGTAATAAACAATATTTCAACAACGAAAATACAAATTGTATTGTTAGAGGGGCGGTTACATCCCCTTGACAACAATGAAATAATAATTCACCTCTAGTGTACCCATAAACACTGAAACGATAAAAGATGAAAACAAAACAATAGATCATATCGTTAGGGGTAGTACCACCCCTGCAACGTAAATATAACAATTCGTTTGAATTGTGCCGAGGCAATTTCAACCCCTCGATAAAAATAAAATAGTAATTCCCCTCTAGTGCACGCATAAACTTTAAAACCATCAAAAATGAAAGTAAAATTGCAGATTATATCTTTAGGGGGTAGTTTCACTTCTGTAATAGAGATTAATTGTTATGATGTTTGTATACGAACAATTACTAATAGTAAGCGGTAAAAATAAAAATAAAAATGATACATTGATACAAATTAAATATCGGTAAGGGCTAGTTTCATCCCCTCAATAAATATATATTTAATAAATCGTGCCCATTCTACACATACAAACGTTAAAATATTTAATAAAATAAGAGTTAACGGGGGACAAGAGTAAGACTACAAATTATCTTTTTACGGGGGTAGTTTCAACCCCTAAACAAATATACTGTAATAATTCGTCTCCACTGCACAGATACAAACATTAAGATGTTCAATAAAATAAAAGCTAGACACGAATTTCAAACTATATTGCTACGGGGGTAGTTTCAACCCCTAAACAAATATACGTTAATAAATCATGTCTATTGCACACATTCGAACATTTAAACATTTGATAAGATAGAAATTGAATAAAACACGAAAACAAAACGGTAAATTGCACTCTTGGGGGGTAGTTTCGCCCCCTTAGCAAGAGCAAAGGATTAATCCCTTCGCAATTCTTATCGAATCGTTAAGACTGCGAAAGACAAAGCAGCAAGATAATTATCAAGAGAACCGACTGATCCTCCACAGAAACTTTTTCCTTCGAAATAACTTGTCCACGACAAAGTTTCTCGGTTTCATTGGGGGACACCTTGCTGACACCGGGGGTGGGAAGAATATCGTCGAGGAAGATCTCTTTCAAGTCGAAACTATTCTCTCTACGAACGAGAGAAGAGACAAAAAAAAGGAGCAACGGAAGGAAAAAAAAAAACAACACACGCGAAAAAATAAAAGAATCGAGCGAGAGAGAGAGAGAGGGAGAGTCAGCCTCGCGCCTTTTGCGTTCCATTTCTGCCGCTCATTGTCGCTCGCGCTGGTTTTTCGTGCTCTGGGAGGCTTTCTCGCTTTGAGTTGCCGGCTCAGAGTGACGAACAAAGTTGCAAACGTCGTTCTGCTACCAGTCACCGATTGTCGGATCCTCCTGATCGACCGTTTTCGCGCTTACGGCGTGTCAAGCGAGAAATATTCGGTGCCGGGGTTCGATCGCGACTCCGTCGTCCGAATGTATTAGGCCATCGCATGACGTCGTGTCGCTCTTACGGCGACAAGTTCGACACTGGAAATACAAAATCCGTCGAAATGACGGGTTCCATGTTTTTGTTTTAACGAAATCGAAACTCTACGACTGCTTCGGCACGGAATTAACCAGACCTCGGTCGCACATTGTTGTACAAATATATTAATAACTTTTTCGTTTATAATTGTTTCTTCGTCAAACATTTACCGCGACATTCCTGACATTTTTCTCGTTAAAACGATACCCGACACGACACCATTCGGTTTCGATTTACTCCTGTAATTCGTGATATAGTGGAGCCTCCCTTATCCGAACTGTAAGCGACGTTTCGCTGAACCGTGGATTTACTCGGGTGAATATAATGCAATAGTGTCGTGCGTGGGCTCATTTTAATCAGGAGAATGTCACGAATGTGCTAATAAGAATCTCGAAAAGAAATAATTGAGGATAGAAAAGTTATGAAGACTTTCTAGTTGATGGCATTATTAGAGGAGCGTCCTGCTTCTGTCTGGTGCAACAGATGCACACGATTTTTCCTTCGCAGTCTAGTTATTAGCGCGGAGCACATTTGCGCGAAGCTTCGAATATTCTCTCGCGGCAGCCAGTGATTTCGTTATCCGGGGATCGAGGGGAGGGGGGGGGGGGGTACAATTTGATCTATAATACATCCTCGGTCGATCCGTCGGCGACTTCCGGCGACGCTGTCTCGACGAACGCGAAGGTTCGAACGCCGCCGGATCGTAACGGGCCCGTAAATTGCGCGCGGCGGGTAATACGATAAATCAGGGCGTGCGACCCGGCGAAATTGCGGCCGTTATGGCTTGAAAAATGAATGACGAGACCAGCGGGGCGGAGAAGGACTCGCGATACACCCACGCAAGGATCAAATAAGCTGCGGTTTAGTGAACCATAGTCCATAGGACCGCTCCGTCTGGACGCTCCACGAATCGTGCTTGATCTCCGTAACTTTTTTATTTTTAAACATTCTTTTATGAAACTCTTAGTAGCACGTTCCTGATATTTTTCTGAGTAAATTGAGCCCACGCACGATACAATAGCACTATATTTGCCCGAGTAAATCCACATTTTGGCAACGCTTCACCGGCAGTTCGGATAACAGAGGTTCTACTATATCGTGAATTACACTGGCAAATCAGCTCCGAATTATATCGTGTTTGGGCTTATTTTAACCAGAAAAGTGTGAGGAATTTCGTGGTGAAAGTTTCGTAAGGCAATGATTATCAACAAAAGAGTTATCACTCGATTTGTATCGCAATGTACCGTAGACTAGAAAAATTCATCCTGTAAGGCGATTTTTCAGCGGGAAATAAAAATTATTCAGCTATTAGCGTCAGATGGGCTACATTTGTGCAGAGTTTCACATTTTTTCCGAGTTTGCCAGTTGTGCTGTTTTGCTGGAGCAAGCGTGGAAGGCCGGTAAGGAGGGGACGCGGCAAGAAAGAGGGGGTGGAACTCGAAAGACAAATTCGCCGGAATCGGTAAACAGACCGTAGAACCGGAAAAGCCACCGAAAGGATTTCCCCCGAGGATCAATTGGATCGCGCGCGCCAGTTCTTCGAAGTTCGCCTCGGAATTATATACAGGGTGTCCGAGAAATACGGCCAAGCGTGAATCGGGAATTAACGCGGTTTGCAGGCGTCGTTTGTTATCCGGTCCGTCTTCCGAAGTTATAATTAATCGTGGCGCGTGGCGGCCAAGTGAATTAGTCGCTGAGATAAGGGATGACGGCGAGATCATGTTTGTTGCAATAGATTTTGCAGCTGTTTCCGGAATTTGGAATGGAGAATCTAACAGGGAAAAAATGAATTCGAGTCATTTAAAATACAATGAAATATGCATTACTGTAACACGCAGTTACACGAGGGCAATTTTGTAGAGGCTGCACTCTATTGTCACGTGACAAGGTTATTATAGGGGAGTAATATTGCAAAATAATTATACTGAGACTGATACACAACTTGAAGTGGCTGCTAAGGACACTCTAGAACTTTTGTTAACTTTATGAACAAAGTTCCCGGCGACAAGCTGCTGTGTTCGTTCTCAGGCAGTGTGTATCGAACGAACACTAATACACATTCATGTACACACAATGTTAACAAAATTTAACTATGCCTCTAGTACATCACATATTGCGACAGAATACACACAGTACGTACTACAATTTTATGTAGCACTTATGGTCAATATGAAATATACTTTTATACTATTGAAAATATTAAAAATTATTAATATTGTAAGCGATATTAGGTGGGAGATAAAAATCGTTGAAAATCTGATTAAACTGTTATTTTTACTCGGTACGGTAAAACAATCGCTTTTAGTGCTCCATAAATCCAGTATTAAATGTTTCGCGCTCGCAATTTCCGGTTCGCTTCTTAAATCGTAAAATGCCGCGCAGAAATCAGCGGCTAATTATGGCAGGGCGTTCGAAGAAAAAAATCCCCCATTCGCTATCTCGAACTTCCCCGCGGCCCGGGGATAATAATATTCCGTAATTCTGTCAAACTTCTGAATAAAACTTCTCTCGTCAACTCCTAACGTTGCTCGGTTTAATTTTCCCGCGCTTAATTCCTCCTACCACTGTAACGAGACTTGACTTAATTCAACCGCACCCGTGGTCTAGTTTTTTTTTAATCCGGAGAACAAATTATTCGCTTTCATTGTAAAATAAACAAAAAAATCCTACCGACGAGTTTATTCGTGAAAAGAATCGCCTGTTCGTCTGCTGTGTCTCGAGGAGAAGGTTAATTACATATTCTTCTGTACAGCTACGCCGGAAATTAAGCGAAGAATTGTCTGAAGCATAATTAACAAAGGTAGACCAGCCTCGCAGTTGGCTGAAGTATTTTCAAAAATTGTTCTGAAGTCTTCGTTTAATTTTATTTACGAAAGTTTGTGTATTTCATCATTGGGACGCTTCACTACGGCGGGAAATTTGAATTGAAAATTAGTTCTATCGATTTTTCCAAGAGAATTCTTTGAAAAATGTCAAAATTTGGAACAGTCCGCCGAAGAGAAAGAGTTTAACAATTGACTGTAATATTTTTCAACAATTTTCTCGAATTTTTAGGCTATTTCACTATTTATTTTTAGCGAATTATTGGTGTTTGTTGGCGGTGTCTGCGAGATACGTTAAGTGCAAATTACCGCCGCAGTTATATTAATACCAGCTTAATACGGTATCACGCGCAAATAGTAGTTTCATGCAATCCGGCACGTGCATTACACGCTCGTATTAGACGGCAATTGTCTCACCTGTTATTGTTATGCTCTAAATTGTTCGGGAATTAGAAGAGACCGCTGGTGTATCTACGGTAATTACGGCGAACGAGAGTTAAGGCGACCAACGGTATACCCATGAACACCATCAAACCAATTTCCCATAAAATGCTTCAATTTTCTCCTTTTCCTAAAAATTCTGTATCAACACAAACGAAATCCTCGATGCTACGCAGATAAAGAGGCGAACGTAAAAATAACTTCATTACTTGACTCATCAATTGCAACAAAACGGTATCCCTACGAACAACTTCAAGCTGCGATATGCATCTCTAAGTGTATCGATTATCTTCCTCATCTTTTCGCAGAAATTCTGCATTACCATGACAAAAGAAATGCTCGATGCTTCCACAAACAAAAAGAATTATGAACAATTCGTCCAATCGTTCGTTCGACTGCAAATCCTTTGAAACCACTTTTTTCTCTATATATGTCGCCAAGGCCTGGATGATAAGCGTCGCGGAATTATCCCCACTACCGCGTGGTATACCCAGTGAGGGGGTAACCTCGACGCCGAGGAGTGTAGGATCGCGTGGATCAAAGAATAGTACAGTGATGTCTCTATATATGTCGCCAAGGCCTGGATGATAAGCGTCGCGGAATTATCCCCACTACCGCGGGGCATACCTCGTGAGGGGGTAAGCTCGAGAGGTCTCGCGCGTCGAGGAAACATAACACGGCTCGGGTATGTCTCCTGGACGATACATGTCGCTGGTGTCGTTGACATATATCGAGAATTCACTGTGCACACAATTTCAATTCTATTCGAAACTCGGCAAAATAAACCTTGAGTTCTTCACGAGTGAGGTTCGATGTCACATCAAAACAACGAAAAGGGGAGTAGTAGAAGCGGCGTAGAAATTAATTCGGTCAAGGGAGAGATAAAATAGACGCAGAAGGAGAAAGGGAAACCGAAGGAGAGCTCGGAGTGAGAGAGAGAGAGAGAGAGAGAGAGAGAGAGAGAGAGAGAGAGAGAGAGAGAGAGAGAGAGAGAGAGAGAGAGAGTCGGATACCGCGTACCCGATACGCACCGAACGGAAAAGGAACAGAGCAACTTGTCGCCGTGGAAATTCGTTCATTAAAGTCTTTAAAAGACTCGGTTGCCGAGCGAGGCGAGATAAAATCAGGACACGTTCGAAGGGTGTGTACACGAGAGAGAGAGGGAGAGAGAGAGAGAGAGGGAGCAGGTCGAGTTGTTCATTGGTCGATTTACAGGCTTGCAGAAGGATGGGGCTGCGGCCTGTATAATATTTAGAGGATCGGGGACAACTGGTTCGTCTCCCAGGGGTGGAATAAAAGGCGAACGCTCGGAATTTACGGCCACCATTTTCCATCCATCTCCCTTCTCCTTTCCGTCGTCTACGTCGATGCGGAATTATCGTTAATTAATAAATCCCACGACTTCCCCTCTGATTCCCACAATCCTCCACCACCGTCTACCCGCGCTTTCGGAACCCGTAAATATTTCCGTTTGCCACGATCATGTTTGCTCGCCGCCCCTTTGTTTCGCTGCTCAATGTTGCAACGAGCCCTCGCGGCTTCCTACGCCGCCGGCAACTTCGATGCACGTTGTTTGCCGGAGAAATTAAGGACTAATATTTTATGCCGCGGGAGGGACAGAGAGAGAGAGAGAGAGAGAGCCATTGTTGTTTGGCTTTCCACACAAATTTTCGGGAACTCGATGGCCGAGTTGTGTTGCGAGTTGCGATGCTGGTGGGTGCACGAATTATTTATTGGTCACTGATATTTAATACTCCTTTGCGAGCCTCGGCTTTTAGTATGATTGGAATGTTTATCGTATGAGACGAGTTCTTTAGGTGGCACTTCGGGGGGATTTTCTTTTTCGAGTGTTTTTCGTTCGCTGGAACTTATTTGATGTTCTTCGGTGGCTCGTCTTTTTGTAGCCATTGCTGAATACAATTTTCATGGGAAAATTCTCTTTTATGGGAAATTGGTGGGTTTTCTCTGTGGAGAATTTGGAAGTGAAAATAATTTATTGTTGATTAATATTTTGTCTCGTTAGCGAGCTGGGTTTTTGGAGTGATTGCTACAATGTTCACTGCATGGGAAAATTATTTTTTATGGGAAATTGGAGGGTTCTATGGAGAATTTAGAAGGGAACATAATTTACTGTTCATTAATATTTAGCCTCGTTTTGTGACCTGGTTGATGTGTTCGTTTTTGGAGTGATTGCTACAATGTTCACCGTGTAGGAAAATTATTTTTTATGGGAAGTTTGAGGGTTTTCCTTGTGGAGAATTTAGAAGTGAATTTATTGTTGATTAATCTTTAGCCTTGATTTGTGAGCTGGGTGATCTGTTGGTTTTTGGAGTGATTTTTGCAATGTTCACTGCATGGGAAAATTATTTTTTATGGGAAGTTGGAGAGTTTCCTTTGTGAAGTTTTTGTAGTGAGCTCCAATGTTCACTGTATGAGAAAATTATTTTTTATGGAAAATTGGAGGGTTTTCTTTGTGAAGAATTTGGAAGAGAAAGTAATGTATTGTCGATTAATATTTAACCTCCTCTCGTAAGAATATTTTTCATTTTTTCATATTTTATTCTCAGTTTGGTTTCAAGGTGCATTTAGAGATGGAAATTGTTCATGGTAGTGAATTTTATAAGCTCGTTTCGTGACGTTCAAGTGAACAGTGAATAAAAATTGATAAATTATTGGGAAAGTCGGGCGGAAAATTGGAATAAAAATGTTTCGGATGAAATGAATAGATACGTTCGAACTGTCGAATTTTGTGCTGGTGGACGTAACAGAGTCACGCTAATTCGGCAGCGAACGAACCGGGAACAAGCAATTATTTTTCGGGGAAGTTCCTCCCAGCTTTCTGGAACACTCTAGTTCCGTTCCCACCTTGAAGCCAGCCTTAAATTAACAATTTACTTTCACGGCGGAAGGAACTGCTCCGCTGCCTCCCTGGCTACGATTGTTTTTCTTCTGGCTTTGCGAAGGGTTGAAAGGAGAATGATTAGGGAGAATTCAACTAGAATTCGGGGGCGCGGAAGATAAACGAGGAACTTCTTTGTATCATTTTCGAACCGTAAAAACACACCGCCTCCCCAAGAGTTTCCATTTCCTAGCTGAAAACATTTCCTATCTCTCCAACAAATACAAGAAACAAATAACAAAAACGCTTCTTCCTGGACAGATTTGTGCATCTGAAATTTCTGTGCTGCTCCTCTCTTATTTATTTAAACGACAATTCCGGAAAAGCTTTCAGAAGATATTTTTGGGCGTCTGAAGCTACTGAAATGTTTCGGAATTTTTTAAAACGAAAGTAATAAATGCATCGGATTGAAATTGTATAGGTTCGTTCATGAATCTTCAGAGAGTGCTCAGGAATTTTTTGATATCCGTATGACGATCCTGTTCGAAGTTATGGCTGTTCCATTCAAGCTTCGAGAATCGCTGGGTACGAAACCATTTTATATTAATGTTTAATATTGATTATGTGTACTCGTAACGCGCAATAATTTTTGAAACAGAGTGCAGGGAAAATGTCTCATTAATTTCATCCTATTGCTTAATTAAAATTTTACTTCCGTGGCGCTAATTATTTTTTACTCGCCCTCACGGTTCGTATTAACGGCACTCGGAGCCATTTTGTCCTAACACCTGCCCGGTTCCCTTTGAAAGATCATGTAATTAAAAATGATGTTGGACCATTTCACACTGCTGTCGGGTGAAGCGTTCAAAAATTCAATTTCGAAAGTCTCCCTTTGTCCGCAAATCCGTTTTTGCATCATTGAACATCTTTCATAAATTAATTCATCGATTGCATCAATCTTTCGAACAATTTTTATTTTATTTAAACTTATACTTATATTTAATGATCAATAGTTCAATAAAATCGAGAAAACAAATTGGTCATACCGAGAAGGTAATAATTATTGATTTGCAAGAACAACGGGTAATTATTATTCAATTATCGTACACGTGTTATTTATTAGGCAATGATTAAGGGGCAATAATTTGCAATTGAGATCATGGGGTGTACAGTTCACAAATGTAACCGCAAGAATAAATAATTTGTTTGAAGTCTGAAAATGGTTAAACGGGAATATTCATTCGAGTTTAGACAATAGACTGTAATTTACGCTTATTGTTGCACTATAATTGTCGGTGCAATCACAATTATTTATGTTATCAATTTTATTTGCAATATACTAACAAATACTCTGAGACTAATTTTAAATATAGATTAAAGGTGGGAATTACTTTTTTATCGATAAAAAAAAAAGATATGAAATAGGAATAAAATATAAATAGGATAATAAAACAGAAATATGGAATAGCTGAAAGAAATGACAGAAAAGTAATGGGGAGTGGTAAAAATCCAGCTGTGTCATTTAAATAACACATTAAGCTTCGGGGAATAATGGTTTGCTTATGTAAATGGCTCAGATTCTCATGCAAGTTTAATTGCCGCCATCTTGGAACGGTAAGAAGTACCGCCATTAACAGATCTAACGGCAGGAGGCGACAATATTTACGAGAGTTTTGGGAATAAACTATTTTATTCCGGAATGAATATCTTAACAGCCGGCGCGAATGTCCCCACTTGGACTATTGGCAGTAAAACGGCACTAAATATCCCAATAAATTATTTACAACCATCTATGCGCAGTTCGCAGCGAGACGCGTGCTAGAAATAATTTCGCTCCCGAAATTTTTACATATGCCAACACAGTGCACACACACCCCGCATCCGAAAAACCAACATTTTCATTTCCGCAAAGATACACAACCCCTAAATTTATTTATTTTCAAACTTTCGAGCACCAAAATCCTCCGTCGAATCAAATTTTCCTGTCGCCCTCGAAACGAAGAAAAATTCATTCAACCCCTTGCACTACTATTTATTTTGTGATTATGAGAATTAGACATTTTTCATCACTCAGAATTTCATAGAAAAAAATAGTTTATCACAAAATAGAATTTTATTACGGTTTAAGAAACATTTGTTAGACTCTGTTCAGAGTCTTCATTACGACTCGATATCGTAGGGCGAGGGGTTAATAATAAGTCGACTCATTTAGGAGATCCCGATGGACCAGCGGATCGATATTAAAACGCGAGGCACCCTCAAATATTGGCGCGGATAATTTCGAAGGAATACGACAGGTGTGAAAATATTAGTATTGGACGAGAATTGGCGAGCAGATCTGGCGACAGGGGTGCGAGAGTTAGGGGGACGTTAGAGGGGGTGTGGACTGCAACGGGTTACACCTCTGCATAGAGGCGGAAGGAACGAGGGAAAATCGATTACATTCTTTTGAGCGGCTTTGAAAGGACCTTTAAAGGGCGGGAAAAGATATCGGATCCCCCTTTGGAATAGCGCTACACGGGAAACTCAAGACGGTCGCTTACAGTCCAATTTTCTCGGGCCTTTGTGGAAAAAAGGGGCCATCAACAAAAAATTTTTCTCGCCCTCTCTCTCTCCGCGCGAGAGAGCAGCTAAATTGTTCATGAAGACGGAATCTCGGAATTGCGGCGCATTCAAAGGCTAAACACATTTTCCGAGGCACTTAACCGTGGCTAATACACTCGTTGTTACTTAAGAGACGGGGCTGAAGTGAGCCTCTGGGCCGCCATGCGTTTCCGAGAAGCTCCTGTTTCGGAAACTGTCCACCGTCAGAATGATTGAAACGGTGCTCGTTCGTTGAATCTTTTATTCTGATTTCGTACCATTTTTATTCATCGTGTGCTGAATTTTACCGTGGAGTTTTTTAAATGATTCTGATTTTTGGAAAGTGAGCTGGTATTCGTTTATTTTTGGATTTATTACGGCAACGAGTTGGTGAAACATTAAACAGTGAAGACGGGGGAAGAATTGACAAATGTGTTTAAACGTTGTTCTCAATTTTGTGTACGAACATTGTTAACGGAGGAACAATTTTTATTTCGCATGACAGGCGAGAGCATTGGAAAAATTGATCGGTAAGTTGTGAGCGTATTAAAATCATTACGAGGAGAAAGATAATTTTGACGGGCTCCGACGGCGATGCCCGGGTCTATTTTGACCCGGAGTGTCAGAATCGTGCTCTACTAATGAACAGCTGTGACATTAGTAATAACAGAAAGACTAAAGTGTCCACAAGGAGCAACACCAACAATATCTTTAAAAAAATTGATAAATTATGCAGAATAAAAATTTTCAGAAACAGGAGCCAAGCAGAACGTTCATTTTGTCTTCAATAATTTTAACAAATTGAAAACCCGATGTTCCTAAATTCCCTGAATTTTTTACCGCTTTAAATTGTACCCACTGATTGTTGTTACAAATTATAAATAATCATCGAATTGTTTTTCATAATGGATGCAGATAATTTTTATTTTGCGCGAACAGTGTAAACGCGTCGATACGTTTCGCAATTTTTAGAACAGACTCGTTGACAAGTTTACCGTGCCAATAGCATTGCAGCGGAGAGTGCAAAAAATCGCTAATTAAATCGAGTACACTGTCCCGGACGTGGGGCAAACGATTTTTGGGTCGCGCGCGTGCGCGAGAAAGAGAGAGAGAGATAGGGTTGTTAATGATTTCGCTAATTTCGATTCACCGCGTCGACACGCCGTTATTATTTCAGTCAAATAATTCACGCGATACCATTGTCCCATTTGGATGAGCCCGTCATTATCGGCGCCGTCGATCGATTAACGGTCGATTGGCTCCTCTTTAATTGAAAACCACCGTCCTTTGTTTGAACACGTGTAGTCTCCTCCATTCAACAACGCGCCGCCTATTCCCGACCAGTAGGTGTTAACATATTCCAGGTGTGCCGTAACGGCGTTCGCCTAAACAATTCTGCAACCCTTGGCTATCTATTTTAACGCTGTGTTAACTTCATTCGCTTAATTTTGTTCAATCTGATTTGGTATACTGTAATCTTAAGGTTCCGTGACAACGCGTCCCAAAAAATAGAGAAAAGTGGAATTAATTTGAAAATTAGAGAAATGAATAGTGTTTTTATAATCAAATAATTGAAACAGGCGTATTCGTGACATTTTTCTGATTAAAACGAGTCCAAACACGGCACAGTTTGGATCATGTGTGCCCGTTTAATTCACAATATTGTAAAAGATACCGTCAGTTCGCATAATCGAGGTTCCACCACAATCGCGAATTGAATAAATAAATATGCCCCGAGTTGTGTCGTGTTTGGGCTCGTTTTAATCGGAAAAATGTGACGAATGTATCAGTAAAAGTTATACAACAAAATAATTAAAAACAACAAAGTTTTGTTATTTAGATAAAATTATGAAAACAAACCTATTCTTAGTGTATGTGTGCAAGAATGTGAACTATTAAAGGAATATGAATATGGTAATACTAGATACTAAATTTTAAAAAATCTATGATATTAGCACTTTAAAATAATTCCGCGATTAGAGATTGATAATTTTGCATAATTATAAACATTCCACGTCAATTTATCTCGACTTTCCCGCCAGTAGATAAAAATTGATTAATATTCGCGAAGACGCGGGGTGCATTAATAAAAATGTGCCGAAGTTACGGCCCAAGTTGTATCCGCGAAACTTTTAAATTCGAAAAATGAATGCTAGGGAAACTTTTCGGGGTGGGGGCGGAGGAGGCGGGAAATTCAACTCGGCAACGGAGAAGAAACGAAAAAGGACAAGAAAAAACAAGAATGAAACGACGGCAGAGAGTTCGACGACGGAGAATTTTTGTTCGAAAGCAAATTTCGAAGTGTAATTCGATTCGTAAATGGCGTCGAGACTCGTGGGAGCTCTCGGAGATTGAAAAATGCTGCGAAATACTACATCGTCAAATTCCTATTTACCGGGCGCCATTGCCGAAGCGAAAACACTTTGTTTTCCGCGATTTTCGGTGGCAATTATCGGATGCTGCGTTCTACGGATTAATGCGAGCGATTGGAGTGTAGTATAGCGTGTTTATAGCGTGTTTGGTGATTGCTAAGGATAATTCACGAAATGGCGCGAAATAATATTAATTTGAAACGTTGATGATATAGTGATTGGAGAATGGATATTTGTGAGGTACATTAATTACGAAGCTGAATCCGTAAATCATCCGTTTGTTAAACAGAGGAATAATCGCAATACAAAATTTACTTAATGCCTTATATAAATCTATTTTTTGGGAAAAATAAAAAGATAACAATCGCGATATTTAATTTGGCAACAAAATTGAAAATGGAGGTACAAATGAAAGAGACCGAATAAACAAGATGAAAACATCAAAATGAATAAAAATGAGATAAAATAAACAAGATCAAAAAATAAAGATCAGCTGTTCAAAAAAATTTTAAATATAAGCTGAAATAAAGGAGAGTGTAACAGAGAACGAAATGAAGGGATATAAATTATAGTAATTAATGAACCAGTATGGTCACATAATGAACGTTTAGCTACGACAAAAATGGCGCCAAGTAATGAAGAGAACTGCGCAAAATGGCGTTCATAAAAGTAAAGAGAAATACATATGCGTGGGTGTAATAAGACTGCAGTTAAAACAATGGAGAATATTAGATTTGTTTAATATTAGAATAAGCGACGAAGATTACTTTTAGACCGAAAGATAAGCCGTGAAAAAAGAGCATTTTATTTCGACTGAAAGCGACACCTCGGGCGATCATTAACGATAAAAATACTGGCGTCAACCGTCGGCGAATTAAAACATTAAACGATGAAAGGATTGAAAGGGAAACGCGGACGCCAGCCACGTTTCAATGGAATTTCGACGGGTGAATATACGTATGTATATGTGCGCGTGTACATATGTATAAATTGATGGTATTTTCACGATAGTGACGTACCATGGTTATCCGCAAACTTTTACGCGAAGATTTTTATCCTTTTATCCGACTGTTCTCTGTGCAGTTCCAATTATTTAATATTAAATAATGGATCGCCTCGAAAGTTATCTTCTATTTTGACATTACACGGAACGATGAGCACACTATTGTCTTTTTATTTGATCAGAATCGGAGCAAATTTTTTAATAGCTCTGGACCAGTTTCAGCTTTGTTTGAAAAGCGTCAGACATTAATCAAAGTCGAAAAATAAGACTTGCAAGAAATGTTACAAATTAATCGAAATTTATCGATAATACAAGATTTCTTAAACATAAATATTTTTATTCTTTAACGACAGAGACACTTTTAAAGTCCGACAAATTTTTTATTGAACGTTGGGATCAAAAGTTAATTAAAAAATATTGGATTTAAAATAGAGAATTTTTAAAATTGACAGTGGTACATTTTTTACAAAATTTTAAGGTTGAAACTCTTCGATACTTTAGGATTGAAAATGCTATACAGTGGATTCTCGATATATGTCAACAACTCGGATCTTGCCAGCGTCATATATCGTCCAGGAGACATACCCGTGTTATGTTTATACTCCTCGGTGTCCGAGGCCTCTCGAGCTTACCCCCTCACGGGGGGGGGGGATGCCCCGCGGTAGTGGGGATAATTCCGCGACGTTTATCGTCCAGGCCTTGGCGACTTATAGAGAAACCACTGTATTTTTAACTCGCGTTTGTCGAAGCAATTTAACGAAATTCGATAGAAATGCGGCGAAACAGGAGCAGTTCTAAAAATGCAAATCGCAACGGCGAAAGTTTCTTTTCAAATTGGAAAAGTGTTCGTTTGTCGAGCCGATTTAATTTGCGATATTCGCCCGCGGGTTAGGGGAAATCCGCGAATGCAAATCGTCGGCAAATAAAGTGTACTTCTGTGAAATTTGTGTGTACAAGCTTACACAGACGATTTAACAGAGTGCAATATTTCCGTGGTGCGGCCGCAGAGGATCAAATCGCCGGGCAAAAATGGAAATCGTTTGCCGCAACGTTTTCTTAATCAATTTAGTTTGGTACGAGCCGGATTTCACGGTGAAAAACGGAATTTCGCTGGAAACTGAATCGACCGGTCCCGAAAAAAAAGCCCGAATAGGTGAAACGATGCGAGCGCAGAGTTGAAACGAATTCTGGGAACTCAAAGGAACTCTCTCGGCTTGAGTGTTTCGGCACAATGCGCTGGTCCCGTATTTGCGGAAGTTATTGGACGAGTAACATGACTTTGGTTTCAGCATAATATGCTAGCTCTTGTCGTACATCATGCGTTGTTGAAACATCCGACTGCTTTATTGGTTTATTCCAGGCGAAATGACGGCCTTCGCACTTTCGGCACGCCATCGTATTAACTGCGGTTACTCCATTAGTATTGCGTTAAAGAGGGACGACCATGATGCACAGAATTTGGGTTTAGCGTCCCGGAAACTGCTTCGTGTCCGCCAACAGCAAGGACTTTGCCAAGTTTAGGTCAAAATTGAAATAGCTTTCGTGAGAATTCGTTTTAGACAATTTTACAAGTTCATGTGACGCGAAAAATTAATTTTTCAGATTCGAAGCACAGCTTCAAAAATTACGAAATTAAAATCGAGACTTTAGGGGACCTTCAAAAATTGTATCGAATAGAATATATTACATTCAAATCAATTTTAACACAAATTGCTATAAGGGAAATTTTGAAAAAATAAAACAAACTTTGTGGAATATGATCCAATATTAAAATTGGTTGTGCACAATAGAATCTCCAGATCTTCTAGAATTCCTCAAAATAAAAAGGACTTCGGTTTTAATCCAAATGGAATTCTGTGACTGAAGGTAAACTGTAAGTACCATAACAAAGGCCAATAAAAATGATTTACTAATGTCGCGCACCAGTAATAACGCGAAAGCATTCTAACAGAACATTCCCATTAGGAAATGAGTTTCCATATTTTCCTGTCTTGTTTTCCTTCTTTGTTTTTAATTTCTCCGTTGCTGCAGGTATTGTCAATTAGTTTGTTTACTCCGACCGCTGTAGATATCAAAATGTTTTTCAAAATATCCGGTCTTTGCGCAGCGCTGCTCTCTGCCTCTCTCTTTGACTTTTCCGCTCGGATGATCCCAAACCAACTGTGCACTTTATAGATAATATAAACAGACTTTAAAGCAGACGGAGGCATAAAAAGGAAATGCAGGACGAATGCGGGTTAGCTTTGCACAACGTTGCCACGTATTATACAGTATTTTTCAAAGATGAAAGAGCGCACGGAGATTTCACCCCAACGGGTACAAATAATCTGCAGTGCACGGAAAAATTTGTTCCATAAAGAATTGCGGTCGAACTTTAATCAGAGATCCGCGTTCTAGCGAACATTGGTCACATTTTGAATTTTTTCCGACTGAAATTTGCAGAGGAAAAATTGCAAAAAATTCTGCAATGCGTGTCTCTGTAACTGGAACGTGGTACATTTTTTTGAAAATTTTCGAACGCGATTAGGTTGTGAAAATGAGATAAATCTTCAATAAGAGATCACCGATTTAGCGAACATTGGTCACATTTTGAATTTTTTCGGACTGAAATTTGCAGAGGAAAAATTGCAAAAAATTCTGCAATGTGTGTCTCTGTAACTGGAACGTGGTAAATTTTTTTGAAAATTTTCGAACGCGAGTAGGTTGTGAAAATGAGATAAATCTTCAATAAGAGATCCACGATTTAGCGAACATTGGTCACATTTTGAATTTTTTCCGACTGAAATTTGCGACAGAAAAATTGCACAAAATTCTGCAATATGTGTCTCCGTCACTGAAACGTGGTAAATTTTTTTGAAAATTTTCGAACGCGACTAGGTTGTGATTATGAGACGAAACACAATGTTTGAACGATACACGCACTATAAAAATTGTCAAAAAAATTGTTTGGCCGGTAACGAATGTTATGAAAACTCCAAAAAATTGTTTGGACGATGACAGACGTTATAAGAATGGCAGAAAAAGTGTTGGCTCGAGGAAAATGTTTGTGACACTTGTTTTTCACGTGCCGAGCATCAAAATTGGCAGAATTACAACTGAAAGGATATTTTCAATTGGATTAGTTGGGGGAAAAAATTGGAGAAATGTAGAGAGAGAGAGAAATTAAAGCCGACGCCGGAAACAACGGGGGATCAGGAAAATAAGCTTACAGAGGTAGAGATACGAGCGTCCGATATCTTCCCCGAGGAACTAAATTCGAAAAAGCTGAACAATCTGTCTCGATCTCGCGGCTATAGAAATATGTGTTGGACTATGGCCAGCCCAGCAGCCGTAATCGCAAAAAGAAACCAATAGAAATCGCCGATTCTCCTCTCGGGCCTGTCGCGAAAATTGATGAACGCGACTCGGACTGATTAAACCTGTCCGGAATCGTTATCGTGGGCTGGCGTGTCCCAGTCAATCACTCCCGGTGGATTTGTCTATCTTCACGACCCTAACAGCTCGAATTTCTTTCGCCACGTCGCAAGAAAAATTGGGCACCTTCATTGAACTAATTAACTTTCAAATAAACGAGAATTTCGAAAAAAATTTCAGTTTTATGAATTTTTATGAAAATTTCGGTCCCTCTGATCTGACAGATTCATTTTTGCAATTGCAATCTCTCCGAAGACTGTCAAGAGAAAATTCGGTCAACAGTAATCAATTTGTTTGCGTGATGGAAAAACTAGGATGCACTCTGTTTGGTGCACTTGGTACATCGCTTTTCAATTAGTTAATTAAGGACAAACAACCTTCGAAAAGATGGACGCGCACGGTGCGGAGTGTTTAAAATCCGCTCCAGTGGCCTACTCGGAAATTTTGTTAAACAAACCTGGTAGAATAACGAGATTGAAACATTTTTGGGTTTGTTTGGCAATCTTTAGAGAATATGCAAGAATTTTTTTACGTAACAATAATACGTCTGTAAGAAGTTATAGTGACTCTGCTTATGGACTGGTTCAGTTTGGAAAAAGAGTTTCAATTTTCGTGACAAATTGCTTTGGTATTTGGGTTCGCAAGAATCGA
Source organism: Halictus rubicundus (assembly GCF_050948215.1). NCBI lineage: Eukaryota > Metazoa > Arthropoda > Insecta > Hymenoptera > Halictidae > Halictus > Halictus rubicundus. The sequence goes on along the minus strand of NC_135159.1, from coordinate 10,255,211 downwards.
ATTTTTCAGACATCAGCTTCGTTGCAAATCTGTCAATACAGGTACCTCTACTGTAGATGTTTGCCAAGTTTCAACTAAATCGGATGATCGGTTTACGAGATATCGCGTTGGCAAACTCGAAGAACCTCGTTTCGAGAAAATAGGGTTCGAAGTTACACACACATCGTTATACACTGTAAATATTTATAGGAAATAAATGTGCAATAGACAAATCTTTATTTATGGTTTCTAGTTTATACATTAATAATAATTTTTGTTGAACGTGGCAGGCAACTGAAATTTTGAAATTGCGAACAATTTTGCAATGCCTCGTGGGTTCATTTAAAAGACGAAGACGCCCGAGCAACAACCGTGTTATAGTGCCCGAGGTTTTTGCATGGCTGGTTAAAGTACGCGCGGTTTATATGGCTGCGAACCAGATTTCGATTTAGATTCAATATCATGCGAACCGTGCTAGATAAAATTCACTTCCGCGTGGAAAGGGGCAAAAGGCGCAAAGTTATTTTAAACTTTCGGAATTTCGTCGATGAAATTGGATCGCGAGTGCTCGAACATTATTACAACTACACCCTGCAAATTCTCTGACGGGAAACAGCAGAGACACGTCGCAGAATATGTTTTCGGAACAATACCGTTATTTTTAGAATAACCAAAATAAAAACAATCAATTATTTTCGTACTGCTAAAACAGGAAAATGTCGCATAGTACACAAAACTTGTCACATTAAACATAGCCCATTTGTCTAAATTCGCTTTCCCAATTTATAACACTATTCCGATAAAGTAAAAAAAAGCTCTTTTAACCAAATTATTGACATAGACATATTCCTGACATTTTTCCGATTAAAACGAGCCCAAACACGATACCATTTCGATCGTATTTACTCGTTTAATCCACGATTCAGTGAAAGACATGCTCGGTTCGGATAATAGAGGTTCCATTATATCTTTAATTAAACGAGTAAATATGAACCAAATCCTATCGTGCTTGGACTCATTTTAATCAGAAAAACGTCAGGCATACGCTGCTGAAAGCCTCCTAAAAAAATACTCAAAATCAAAAACGCTACAATCAAAACATTTTTCGTCTTTTTCGTTCGGCACGAAGCAACTTTCAAACAATCGTTGGAACGGCACTTCGAATTCACATCCGCAAGTTTCGAACAAGCTTAAAATTCTAAAGGAAGTCCGAATCGTTGGTTAAGAAACACAGAAATCAAAATGTCTGTCCGCCAACCGAGATTTCATGCGAAGTCGTGAGAATCGGTCCATTTACCACTGGAATTGCTGTTTCCAGGCAGTTGAGCTGTCGCGAACTCTATTCGAATCCAAGAAAGTCTCCTGGAAAGAAACTCCCCCCACCCTCTCCTAAATATTATATTTTTCTGTTTTATACCTTGGTTTATACTACGGGTATTAAAATTCATTTCGCCCCGTAAAGCTGGCAAAGTTCAAAAATAGACGAGGGAAGCACCAGGAGCGACTTAAATAAACTCGCAATTAAATCATAGACCCTTGTCGCCATGTTTCTAAATGGAATGCCGTCGGAAAGAGGACGCGGGAAAGTTCACTGTCTATTTTGGCGTGGTAATCCGCGGAACTTGGGCAATTTAAAATTTTAAAGAGCCTCCCGAATTCCGCGCTGGACAAGAGCCATTCTAGACTGCCACTTTTCTTCCGCGAGATTCCCCGCCATTTTACTCTCTCGTTCACCGACATTTTCTGCATTCTTACGCCTCGATTCGCTTCTTTACCTCGCTCGAAAAGTTCCTGTCGACTTTGACCTTGCCAGGAATGAGCGAAGCTGGTGCAAAAAGTGCTCGAAATGAAAGTCCGCGGAAAATGGATACAGTTTTTGAATGTGGCGTTTTTGGTTTTAATTATTTTTTTACGAGGCTTTTAGGGACGCGTTCGTGACAATTTTCTGGTTAAAATGAGTCCAAGCACGATAGGATTTGGTTTACATTTACGGGTTTAATCCACGTTATAGTGGAACCTCGATTATCCGAACGGATCATAACTTTTTACAATATCGTGTATTAAATGAGTAAATCTGAACGAAACTGTGTCGTGTTTGGACTCATTTCAATCAGAAAAAGGTCAGGAATATGCCCATTTTAATAATTCGATTAAAAAACAATGTAGTCATTGTTTTAATTTCAATGTTTTGTATTTAATTTTGATCTTAGTGAGGAAAATTTGTATTTTAAATGGGAAATCTAATCTAGACAGACGAACTATTCTTGATTTAACGATTTTGCACATAAAGCAACATATTTCTGTTTTCCAGAAATAATGATATTAATGTTAATGTTCCGGAAACATATTTTTACCCTGAAAAGAACTGTTTTCTCGAGCGTCACGGAATAAACAAAAATTAGAATGACACAGCACGTTCGCAGATATGCATATTTGCGGTAGTTTTAACGCGTCTTGCAGCGGATATCACGAAATTTTTCATGTTTTTAGCAACATACAGTGAGGGCCAGATAAAAAGCTTAAACTAAGAATTTATGGGCGCAAACCCAACATTTCCAGAGGCTGTGGCCAACGAATAATAGCATAATAAACGATTACGACTTTAATCTTGACAAAGTTTGCACGTACAACAGGCTGGAGAAGGAATTTGTTTATGGAAGCCTTTTTTTGTTCTGCAAGGATTATTTCTGCGATATTGTTAAACCGCGAAGGGGTTTATTCGACGTAGAACGATTGCTATAACACGATACAAGCTACTAATAATTCTTGAAAATTAAAAAAATGTTTGATGTGTTACATTTTAGATATGTTTTAAATGAATGTAATTCAAAATTAAATTGTAGCAAATACGCTATTATAATAACAGAAATAATAAATATAATAAAAATAATATCATGTAGTAGAAATGATAAATGTTGTAGCAATAAATGATAACAAATTTAGTATTGCGACAATATTTTTCGAAAAAATAGGTTGCGAAAATATTGAAAATTCAAGGCGAACAACGGTAGAAAAATTTTGCAATTGTTTGAGCGGCACAAAGTGTGGATCTCGAAATAAATAATTGAGTGTTCTTCGAGCCGCTAAGAGTGCAAGAACATTTTTCGTGTTCGCGAGACAGTGCGTCACCGTGCGATTTATATTTCATACCGATAAATTATGCAGGTTGTTCAGGAATGATGTACGCGTTTGCACACGGTGAACCGTGTCGCTTCTCGCTGCGTATAGTCCTTTTTATCCTGGGCGCGGGATCACGCGGGAGAAACAAGAGAGAACACGTAGACGCCTTTGGGAGTTTTCATGTCTCTGCCGGTGCAGCAGAGAAGATGCTGCAGCCAGTGCATCGGAAAATAGGCTCGTAAAGGAAGATCGAAGGCGGAAAATCCACGATAGTGTGTACGGCTCGTGCACACAGGATTTTTCTTTTATGCATGAGAACGCAACTGACCCCGAGGTCTTCGCGGGAATATCCTCACGAACCACGGAGAAAAATTAATTAAACATCCTCCGAGAAAGTTCTCTCCCGGTGAACAGGGAAGTCGAAGAATCGAGAACGCAGATATGCTGACAATCTTCGCTTCTCGATGCATTCAATTATTTTTTGAATCGGAATTATTAAAAAAAAAAAAAAAAATTGAAAAATTTCTTTTAGGAGTTTCTTGCGGTCTACAGGATCCATTTTGTTTCAGAAAGAATGTCCCGAGTACTGTTCATAAATTAGGTAATTCTTAACATTATTTTTAGTTGCCCAATAATTTTAAAAATCACGCAAAGTTGATAAGAATCTTGATGAAATTTAGAAAATAAATTTGTTTATTTGCGCTTTAAAAGATGCATTCTGTTTAATAAACAATGCTAGAACTGTTCCTGAAATCTTACAAGGACTAAAAGAATGACTCCATTCCACGGAGCAAGTAGATTGTGCCAGTACATAGTCAGACAGACGAAACAAAATTCCCCGCTTCATTCAGACGAACAATACCGGTACTAATTAATGGTTAGCCGGTTGAATCATTGATGAGACAAAACTTTACTTCGCTCTCGGTCCCCTGAATAAAACACAAGATCGTTCTGGGCCGAGAATGTTTTAATGAAGCATAGGAACACTTTTTCCATACTTCATTCAAATTAATTTTCCTTTGCGATCCGTGAAATGCTTCTTCGATGGAAGAAGCATTCTTCTTCTTCTTATCAGCTCAGACAGTGTTACACAGAGACCTCGTCTCTCGTAAAGAGGGGGAGAGAGAGAGAGAGGGGGGGGAGAGGGGGGAACTTTTGAGGGTAGTTTTATTGAATCTACTGCCAGGGTAATCTCTATGGCCCATTCCCAACCGCAAATAAAGCAAACTGCAAGTGGAGCAATCGTAAGTTCATACCCGACTCCGTGGAGACAAGAACTTCATTTTACCAAGTACAAATGGCATTGTTATCGCAAATAGTATTGCTCCCGCGTTTCTTAGGGGATCCCCGGGGCGCTGTCGACAAAGACGTGTCTTAATTCGGAAACGGAAATTAAACCATCAGTATGGGAATGCTCGTTTCGTTGCTTCCAAACTGCTCCACCATTCACGAAATCCTTACACGAGCAACCATTCATCTATTTAAATCACGTTAAATTATCGCAAATTAATGAGTTTTATTACGCCTGGAATCAATTTCATTCACTGCCCTCCTATTTTATTTTATGCAACCTATTCTATCGTGTGAACAAGTGAACAAGCAATGTACGCACTCGTCTGCCAATGCGTTGACTTGTTCTACTGTTTGTGTGACATTTTCAAAACTATGCATTAAAACGACAAAATAAATCAACAGAAAGAGTACAAGGACTGTAATAAACATATTTTTATGCATTTCCTCGTGGATATGAAATTTTTCGAAATTGTTTATAACGAACAGCGCGAACAAGTGGGAAGATCAAATACATATTTGCTTGTCTGCCAATGCATTGACCTGCTCCACTGTCTTGCGAGTTTCCTCCGGCGGACGTCCGAGGTGTATTGACCTGTTCCACTGTTTTGATCAGACAGTTTTATTCTACTAGTTCGAGCAAAGATCGACCTCTCCGAACTTCTAAAGCGGCATGGTGCCCACGGTGGCAGGAAACGCGATGGAACAGGGAATAGTTTCATGGAAGTAGTAGAGCAGGTCAATACTTCGACTGACCAGTAGTATAAACTTGCGTAGCGACGGCAACGGGATAGCGTTCGGTGCATGGGCAAACCGAGGTCTATTCTACTGGCGTTTTGTCCAGACAGTTTATTCTACCGATCTGTTGAAACATCGAACTTCCCCCGGTACTTTGGCGAAATGGGTTTGTTCTAGTAGCTCGACCGCTATTTGTTTGAACTCCTGTTTGCGACTCGGTTAACAAAGTAATAGTGTTAAAGTTCGGTTAAGGTGATGCAATAGAAACAGTTACACTGAAAAGGGGAAAATAGATTTCTTTCTAAAAATCGCGAGAAAAAGTCTGTTTCAGTAGAATATATCAATGATAGAGTCAGCGGATTCAGCCTATGTGACAAAGAAAGTAGAATAAGCACGTCTCCACCAAGAGTGGTGGCATGTTTATTTATTTACATAGTGTTCCGAGGTCTGCTCATTTGTCAACAGTGATGTTGACGTCACAATATAATAATTTTAAAGAATTGTTCACTTATAGTGTTTGATTGTTTGAAAGTAGTTGTTCGTTACTACAATAAATTGTTTAAGACAGTAGGTAGAATGTCTGTCTGTCAGATTAAGTAGAATTAGCCCCTTTTACGCGGACCAGAGATCAACCTTCCTGAGACACAGGCAGTAGAGTAGGACAATGTAACACAGACAGTAGAATAAGTCAATGTATACATGATATTAGTGCACCATTTTTGTCTTTGTTGCAATTGTCATTTCTCCAACCCTACTTCACATCTAAAATTGTTTATAACGTTACCATACGTGATTTCCGGCAAACTGAGAGCAAATATATGATGATTCCAAAGAATCTTTTACGTATAATGATCGAATGTAGAATGGAAAAGAAAAATGGTAATAGGGCTACTTTTTTCAATTAAATTGGCGTGGTCAGGACTGCTTATTCGAAATCGCTGGTTGGTCACTTCTCCCAACGTGTCTTATCGGGGACGATCCCATCGGATCTATACCCACTTCTGGGATCGCGTTGATGCGCGTGAAACGTCGGGTCTTTTTTCCCCTCCCCTCCTCCCCCTCCCCCGAACTCTGGATTCTCCTCGAAATTTTCATCTGCATAATTTACGCGCCGCGCCGTGACTTATCGTCGTAATCCTAAATACCGATTAAATGCTACTCGCCGGGTTAATCGGCCGCGAAATATTTTTAAGCCTTCGGCCAGCTATTTATGTAGAACTCGGCAAACTAAAAATACGAAGTGGTATTAGACTTTAATGCGCTGTGGCAGTCACGAAACGTTCACCTGCCAAATGTCGAGAATTCGAGACGATAAAACAAAGGTTATCGCAATTGTTTAAATGTTATATTACCGGAGCAAGTTGTGAACACACTTTGAAAAATGTTTTCACATTAACGAGAACGTGTAAATAAATTGAAAACAATAATACGGGAAAATTGGTCAAAATTGAACATATCTTGAAAATGCCACGATTTCGTGTTAATTAATTTCGAATAAATCGATCAGATATCAGGAATAGTCTAGGTACAGCTACCATGTAAAATGAATAAAATTTCTTTCAATTTTGTCCAATTATCAGTTATCGTACCAAAAGAATTGTATTAAACCTTCTAACTGTAGAATAAATTTTTAAATATATTTCTAATATGTTTATGACCCGAATCAGCATCCACATGCCAAATCCTCTTTTTAGATATTTGAAATGATTAAATGAACGATTGTAGATCAACGTAATCGTTTCAAAAAATTCCCGAGTGTCCCTCAAACACGCTCCCACAAACCCACAAAGTTCCAAACCGCTGTGTCAAACACTTTCCACGAAAAAAAAAATTCCGAAAAAGCAGTTCCTGTCCAACGTCCCTGAATTACCCTAAGCAAAAGTTTGACAATGCACAAGGACTAACGATAATCGCTATTTGTGGGACAGGTGAATCGGTGGCGATGATAGGGGCCAACTTGAGATTCGGGATCGGCGCCTCTGGTAACGTGTCGTCGAACGCATCGAAGGTATTCCAGTGCCACCCGGGAGGCGCCACCGAGGCGACACTTATATTCAGCCTCGGCGCCCTCGGCATGGGGGCGAACTTTGTCCTCATGGCCCTCATCCTGGCTAAACGACAGTTACGCAGGTAATCCCCAACGGAGATTCACAGGGACACTACTACGACCAGCTGGGGGCCGCGTTTTGCGGACACAAGTGCCCATCACCCTTAATATTGCGTGAACAAACTGTACCCGACGACGTTCAACCCCTTCATCAACTTGGATTTACCCAGAACCCTCTACTGTTCCATTATTAACATTTTAGAAATAATTCTGACACTCGAACAACCGTACGTTATTTTTGTAAGGTACTTTTGGCTTAGGGATGATTTTCTATTTTGGGGGTGAGTTTTCACTCCCTTTGTCAATTTAGATCGACCGTGACCGCTTCGCTGTACCTTCATAATCATTATGAAAATTACTCTTACACTAAAATACACGTGTATTATTTTTATAGACATTATTTATTGGTTTAAGTTTGTTGAAGACGATTTTTTAATGTCTAAATGTAGAACACGTGAAAGAAATCTAAATGTTCATCTAAATTTTCAATCCCGTTATTAACATTGATTGTTATAAAAATGGAAAGAATAGATTATTTTAGAAATACCATTTTAGAAATTGTTTTGAAAGCTTTATTTCGTTATAGACGTTCAAGGGTCTATTATTGTTGTCAGCTAGGTTTTATGATAATCGTCTTAGAAGCTTCCATTATAATCGTTTTAACGATCATTGCTTTTAGAAACTATGTTCTATTATAGACATTTCAAAATATTAATAGTTCATTCCTGGAAGCTTCGTTCCACTTTATAATCGTATCAGAAAACATTATTTCTGGAAAGCTTTATTTTAAGCTTTTAGTCTGGCTTTTAGCTTTTTCACTTTATAGCTTTTGATTGATTGGCATGAGTTTCTCGATCGAATATTAGATTATAAATTCTCCCCTTTATCGAATCTCTAATACACTATAATTGTAACATTTTAATACACGATAGCTTTGAAAATACTTGGAACGATGAGATGAAAAAAGAGTTCAAATCACAATTCATTATTAATTAAAATTATTTCCTGGAATCTGTGATGATCAAAAAATTGATACAAAATTTTCTTACAAAATTTTATATTTGAAAAAACGGAGATTAATCATGTTTACCCCTAATACAGTGCCTAACCTCGATCATTTGACTACTGACGCTAAGTTGAATATTAAATAACAATCACTAGATGACGAATTAATGTTCCAAAAATTGCCAAATATATTTGACACAAAATTTTACATATCCAGAATCAATATTACTCATATTTACCCCTAGTACAGTACCGAAAATCGATCATTTGACTACTGATGCTAAGTGGAATATTAAATAACAATCAGTAGATGACGAATTGACTATCCAAAAATTGCCAAAAAACTTTCCCAAAATGTTACATATCTCAAAACAACATTATCTGCACTCATCCCTTAATGAAGTACCTAAAATCGATGATTTGACCACTGACGCCAGTTTCAATATTAATCCAGGGCGAGTAGATGACGCCTTAATGATTCAATAGTAGCCGCAGGCGCAGGATCTAACGAAGGGCCTTTGATCGCGTGTCGCAGGTGGTCGCAGGGATTATTGTTCCACCAGGCGATGGTGGATTGCGCTCGAGCCGCCATTTTATTGCCCCTTGGATCGAGCATCCTGTACTGTCAGCCAATGACCAAGTGTTCCCTGGTCGAGACAGCGTTTCTCCTGTTGGTGACAGTCTCCACGGTAAACATGCTCACTACCGTTCTGAACGACAGCCCGATTTTTCCGGAAACCGACGAGGAGGCCGATCTGACGGCACCATTGCTCATGGATTCGCCTCAGGCAAGTCTCCGCCACGTTTCTTTATTTAGATTTCCGTTTTCTTACGATGTATCGATCCCCACGCAGCCGGCATATTCATGCAAACTCCCCACAAAGCCGATAAGCAACCGATAACTGTGCTCGAGAACCGAAACTGATCGTTTTCTCCTTCCTCGAAATCAATTTTCCACATTATTCGCAATTGCGTCGATCGAAACCGGTTTCCACGAGTCAAACTGACATTTCTACAGGGTGTAGAAAAAGTAATGGTCGTGGTGAATCGGTGGACATTTGTCAAACATACTTGCCGCAAAATTGTTTATAACACAATATTTTTAAAATAATTTCTCGTGTATGCATCCTTAGAATCTTAATAATTTTAAATTAAAAATATTAGAACCCGTCGTTTCGACGAGTCCCGTGAACCTAGTGTTAATATATACACAGTGTGCTCAGAAAGATTTCTCAGAAATTGTTATGATTTTCTCGAAGCTACTTCAAAAGGAGACTCTTCAAAGTTTCAAATTCGAACGATCGCAGCAACGTTGAAAAATTTTTCTCGGGAATGAACCTACCATAGATTTGAAGATTGAAGTCTCCTCTTTCTAACGAGTTTTGAAAATCTGGTGCACGATTTTTTCTGGCTGCTTTACGAGGCAGAAACTGGGGTCCGGTCATACTATATTGCGAAGTTGCCACCTCTCGTTCAAAGTTCAATAAAACCGCTAAAAAAAATCGTACGTCAAGTTTTCTGGCGTCATCGTAAAGGGGAAGCTTCAATCTTCAAACCCGCGGTGGATTCGATCCGCTAAAAAATTTTCCTGCGTCTCCACGCGCGTTACAATTTCCAATACTCTCTCAAAGAATTCGAACGGTTTCGCAAATCGCTGAGACTTGTAATTAAACAAAAAAAAAAAAATGATAATCTCGCGATTTTGCGGAAAGAAAAAATATGCTGGTACTCCACAATGTTCACTTAACAAATCCCCATAGAAAACATTTCTCTCGAAAAAATTCCGCCGCCAGAGAAGAGCATTGTGGAACGCGTTAAATCGGGAGCTCTTGAAACCGCGAAATTCGTCGAAAAACAGGCCTGGAAATTGGCGGAGGGTGTTTTCTGAAATTCGAAGGGGTCGACCGTCCGACGGGAAGCGTATAAATTGGCGCGATTACGCTCGCGTATGTGTGACGCGTACGGACGTGCCGCCCTTCTGTGTGCCACGTGCATTTGATGGAAGAATTTCCCTTCCGCGAAACTGAAGTGTAAAACGGGGAGAAGAGGAGCTTAGGGGATCGCGGTGGTGCGGGAGGGAGGGAGGGCCGTAGGGGTGGATGGAGGATATAATGGAAGCGTCACATGCATTGTTAGGGCGGACACCCATGGCGGCCGATTGCGGTGTAAACTGTCCGCGACGAGATGACTGCGCTTTCACAACGGAATTAATTGTGACACAATCGTTTAGACGAGCCGCGGCCGCGACGGGCACGTGACACGTCGGACGCTCGTTCGATTAACCAAACAGCAATTAATCAAATTTTCAATTACGCCGATAAGGGAAACGGCCGTTTTATCGGACGCGCCGTCCCGATTTCCCCGAGTCGTTCGTCGTACGATTTAATCGAGCTTTAATCTATTAGATTTGGAGAAGTTCCTCGTCAATTTGTTAATTAAGGATTTTCTATTGGTGATATTGTATTAACCAGATTTGAGCGTAGGATCAGCTTGATAGTGTTAGAATTGCTCACGGTACGATTTAGACGAGGCTTGATTTGTTTAAGTTTGATTTGGACTGTGTGGGGATTTGTTTGGGGGAAGATCCCGGTGCTTTTGTTGTTTGAGGATTGTTTATCGGTGAGATTGCTGGGGATTTGCGAGTGAGAACAGCGCGATAGGATGAGAATTGGTCGGATGAGTGAGAGAGGAGGCGCTGTGTATGAGGGTTTAAGTGGAGGAGATCAAGCTTTAGTCGGACGAGCGATGCGATTCTTGCAGAGAGTTGATAAAGTGAAGAGAGTCGGTGCTGGTCGGACAAGTGAAACGTGGCCTGTATACGATCAGTGAGGTAAAATGACTCGAGTGGTACCCGGACAAAGGGAACGGAACACGTGTGGGATAGGTAGAATGGGATATCCATTGATCAGGGTTGGGTGGTTGTTGGAATAGTAGAACAGGCCAGCAATGCTCGGACGAGAACGAACCACCTATTTCTGTGTTCAGTAGAAGAAATGAAACAATGGTCAGACGATTGGAATTAATCGCATTATGTTCAGGCAAGTAGAATATATCAACGAATGCTGGACGACGAGTGGAATAAATCGAGTAATGATCGGACAAGTAGAGTACGTCAAGAATTAGCCAGGCAGTTGGAATAAGTGACATGCTCGCCAGAAAGTAGAACAAATCGGTTATTTTTCTAGCAAGTACAGTGAACCCAACAATGGTCAGACAAGTAGAATATACTAAATAACACCCACACAAGTAGGATACATCAAACAATAGTTGGCATAAATTACATATTCATCAGTGCGAGTAGAACAACACGAGCTGACAAGTAGAATAAATCAAACACTAGTCTGACAGTTGGGACGTTACACAAGTGAAATGAATCAAGCTCTTGTCGCCCGAGTAGAATAAAACAAACATTCGTCCGGCAATTAAAATGAACCAAACAGCGGCCAGAAGAATAAATAAAACAGATACGCGAATGTAATGAATATAAAATTGTCCACGCAGTTGAAATAAATGAATCATTTGTTGAACAAACTAGAATGAATGAAACATTATTCTGGGAAGTGAAATAAATCAAGCATTAGTGAAACGGGGTCTTCACTGCAACCGGTGAAGTCAAACAGTTTGAGGATTGGTCAGCCTAAGCAAATAAGACCTGTGCATCATTAATCAAGTAGAATAAATTGAACGTTGGTCAGACAAGTCGAATGAGGTTACTGTATCATTAATCTCGATCTGTTAGAATACGTTACACGTTGATTAGACCAGTCGAACGAGATTGTGTGCGATCAGTAAAGTGCGATTTCAGCTCGAATGCAATCACTTAACAAAAACGATTAATTTATTAGAAAAACCGAAAAATATTCTAGAACAATTGATCTACTACCAAATGAAATGTTGATCGTCCAAGCGAAACAAGGTTCATACACCTGTGCCCTCTGTGCTCCTAAAGTAGAATAGGTCGAGCATTAGTCAGACGACAGAAACAAAACCAATAAACAATTCAGAAACCAATATGAATCGAATAATAGACAGCAGAGCACAATGAGAAGTCCGTAAACGGATCAGCGAGACAATCGCAACAGTCTCACAATGCCTCGGAGTGAATCAATAAAATATTAATCGGACAACTAAAATAAAATTTCAATACACACGGAATCGATAAGGTAGAACGAGTCGTTGCACCAGACGGTCGAAGACAAAAGAAATGGAAGCTATGCGGGACCAGCGGAGCAGAACGAGCTTCCGCAGAAGGCAACAAACCGAAATGAAATTCGCAGGGAATTAGTGAACTAGAACGAATTGTTCCAATGATCGTATGGAAGTAAGATGAAGGTTTCATCGAGCCGGTGAAGTGGAACGACACCGTCCACAGACGGGAGGAAATTGAAATTGCACACGATAAGAAATGTGGAATGAGGGTCTGCGCTAATCAGACAAGTGGAGACGAAGTAACGTATGCTTTAAAACAGTAGAGTAATCTTGCATTGATCAGACAAATAAGGGAAAGTGAATATTCTATCAATCGTAGTAGAAAAGAGCGAAATTAGTCCGACATAAGGATGAAATATCAAGTAGAATGAACTCGCAATTGCCAGGTCAATGAAATAAAAGCGTTAGAAGAAGTAGAATAACCTTACAGTAATCGGGCGAGTGGAATGAACGTAGAAAAAGCTTGCGCTGTCCAGCTAAGAGAGAGATAAAAATCCCACATCAAGCAGCGTAAGCTTGCAACTGCCGGGCAAATGAAATAAAACTCCCATAAAGTGTAGAATAACGTTACACTAGTCAGCCAAGTGGAATAAAGGAGGATTTCCCCTTTTCAAGTAGCATAAGCTAGGATTAACCAGGCAAGGGAAATAAAAACTTCACATCGTTCGGGATAACCTCGCATTGGCAAGACAAGTGAAATAAAAATCCCATAAAACGTAGGATAACTATGGTCGGCCAAGCGAACCAAATGAAAGATTTTCCCATCTTCGAGTAGAGTGCGTTTGCATTTGGCAGACGAGGGGAATAAAAATCCCTCGTCAAATGGAATGAGCTTTCACTGGCCAAATGACATAAGAATCCAATAAGAAGTAGAATAACCGTACGCGTATCCGACGAACGAGATATTTATCTTATCAAGTAGAATTAGGTTGCATTGGCTAGACAATTGAAATAAAAATCCTACCTTAAGTAGCATACGCTTGCATTGGACAGTCAACTAGAAATATTAAACTCCATGACAAGTAGTATAGCCTTGCTCTGGTCAGCCAAGTGAAACAAATTCTATCATTCCAAGGGGAATGAAACGGGATTGGTCAAACAAGTGAAATGAAATGGATGTTTGAGGTAATATAAGCTTGCATTGGACAACCAACTGGAAATAAAATTGATAAGTAGAGTAACGTTGCTCTGGTCAGCCGAGCGAAACAAAATAAGTATAAGGTTCGAGTAAAATCACATCGTATTAGTCAGACAAGTGAAATAAAGACCTACGTAATCGCTCGAGCAGAATAAGCCTATAATCAAACGAAACGAAGGAGCATAACCGGCCAAGTAGAATGAGCCGGAACTAATCAGACAAGTGAGACCAGACTGGCGGCGTGTCGTCGACGAAAGTGGAATTGGTCTTGAGCTAGTCAGCCGGATGGAATGAAAACTGCACGTCATTGAAGTAGAATGAGCCGGAGCTACTCAGACAAATTGAATAAAATTTAGACAGATGTAAAGTGGAGGGTGCCGGTACTCGTCGGACGACCCTAACTCATCGACTGTATCATAATAAAAGTGCAATGGGTCCCTCGAATATGGAAAATATGTTGCAATCTATAGTTCGTCCGGTCAGTAGAACGAACTCTCGCGGAGGAAGTAAAAAATCTGAACAAAGTGTCTTGCGTCTATATTTACAGAGTGAATGGACTCCTGTTTTTCTTGGAGTGACTGAGATCATGGTTGGCATTAATCAGTGAACCGTATTGAATACCGTTTCTTGCTAGACAAGCAGAACGAGGTGCGCTCATGGCACAGTACAAGTAGGATGAGTCCTCGTTCCAGGCGGACAAGTAAAATGAGGTCTGCCCTACGGCTATCAAGTGAAATAGCTCGGTCGCTGATCAGACCGACAACTCTGACGAGTAGTAGAAGATCTTCCTGGTCAGACTCACGAACTGCAATCCATTCACGGATTATCAAATAAATAGCGGTGATTTTTCTTTCGCTATTTATCACTTACAATAATCTTTCCTTCGTTCGATTAACACAATTTAGTGAAAAACAAATGGACGATTCGAAAGAAAATAAAATAGTTGTAAATGATTCCTGAGTTATCTTATGACTTAACAATGTTCTCTTCCTGTTTCGTTAATACAATTTAGTTACAGTTAAATAAACAGTGCAAGTGAATATTAAAATATTACATTTGTTAGAGACATTAATTTGTTTATCTAAAATTGTTCTATGGAAATTCTCGTACAAAATTTATTGTTAAGAATCACATATTTAATGACACTGTTCTAAATACTTCTTGGTTTTTTTTTTTTGGTAAAATTTGACAAATGTTGGAGCATTTAATTTAATGTCTTTTTCTGTTTAATCAGTTACATGGAATTTTTAAAGGGCGGAGGAGTGAGGATTGGATGGAGTTGGTGAATTTGATAAATTTTTTAGAGAGCCAGTTAGTTGTAAATAAATTTTTAAGTGGCACTTTCGACTTCCGTTTTACCGGCGAGACACGCTTTATATTAAAACGCGGGGCGTCGCTTACACTTGTTAAATCGATCCGAAACTTGAGCTCGGTTAAAAGGCCTTTTATGTCACTTAAGTTCCTAATTAAGTTCAGCGGGAGACCCGTGCGCCGAGAATGTACCCACAAGTGAAAGAATGGCAATTTCAAAGAAAGACGAAGGAGCTGCGCTGACATCTCTAAACGTTTCTCCTACGGAAAATTAAGTAACGCCTCTCGGAGCTGAACTAGTGTTGCTATGCAATAAATTATTTTTTAAAAATATATATTCTTTCCACAAAATTTAAAAAATCAGAAAATTGAAAAATTCACGGAAACAAATGTTAATTCCGGTTACACTTTTGCAACAATTCTCAGAAAAATAATAAATATTTGATCAAATCTGAACAAAAATGGAAAAAATAATCTTTCTTAATCAATCTTTTGTTTGTAAGACTATGATGAAAAGAAGACACAGTTTGGAATTTGTAAAACTGCAAGTGACACTCGATCCTGATTTGCCAGTGGCTGTCGGGAACGCGATTAGGCGAATCAGACTTATTTTTCGTCGCCGCGAGGCCACGGTAGTTCGACCCAGTAAGACAATCGATCGACTGAATCAACTTGTCGTCCAATTAGCAAGGATAATCGTTCCTTTGTAAATTTTCCTCGTTCCTGGAATTTCCTGGTTCCCCGAAGTTTCTTCATTATCTCAGATCTGTTCCTTATCCCTCGAACCCTTTGTCCGATAGGTTCTTAAACAAAGTTTCTCTCTTAAACAAATCGCTCCGTCACCAGACTTTCGCAAACTTTTTCGGCCTCTCCTTGCCACTTTTCTTTCATCGTTCCCGGCTTGCTCAGACCTCGAGTCTTTCTAAAAATTCTCGGTTTCACGGTCTAACAAAAGAGAAATTCGCGTAAGTTACAAATCCTCGCTCGCGCGAAAGGGGAGCAAAAATAAATCTTTTTAACAATCTCAAAACCTTGTTTCGAAAATTAGAATGGATTGAAATAAATTGAAACGAATCTTCGCTGCGACGAGCGCTAAAAATTCGCGGCAATGGCGACGCGCGGCGCGGAAAAGGGCGCATCAAAGGACCGGGGATCGCGCTTCGAAGGAAACGTGCAAGATGGCGGCGGTATTGATCGCGTAATTGACCGAGGAACGAGGCACTAGAACGTCGCATTTACTCGCCGTGTTTCTGCTGACCACGTGCATCTCTCCCGGCGTCCTCTCCGGGCTCTTCGCCTTTGATACCGATTGACGTATCATAAACCTAATTTTCCGACAATCTTCGCCGGGGACGCGGACCTTTGTGCCGCATGCGGCAGAATCTTGCGGCACGGAAATCGCCGCTCGACATTTCGGTCGCCAGCTGTTCACGGTGATTTAGCGCGGCGCGGCGCGCTGCGACGTGTCACGTAATGGGTCAGCAGACGCAACTTTTCGGATCGAGGACACGACGCAGAGATCTCTCGCAGAGACCCTTCGATCCTTTACCGCCGGGGGCCGGAAATTGCGAGACACAGATGGCGGCTTTTTGTCTCGCCGAATACCGACGTCGCAATTTCATCGTAGATTGATGCGTACATCCTTTCCCCTCTGTTTTGAATGTCTCTCGAACGCGTTACGCCATTTTGCGATTTTAAAGAGCGGTGATATCAATTTAGAAAGAACGCGACTTCCGGGAATTTTTTATCGGAAAATTAATAGACTCTTCCTTGAAACGAGTACGCCATTTAAGAGTGCGCACACTGTACAACCTGTAGCAATTTTTTAATTTACACAGTGGCGTGATAAAATGATATCGTATAATTCAATTTGTCCTCGTTCTCGCAAATGTCCGCAACTCTATCTCCCAGGTACGGCGCGCTCGTCCGCAAGCCTGTCTCCCAGGGACGGCGCGCCTGGCCACGGAGGGCAAAAAAGCCACTATAGTGGCGTTACCGTTTAAACTGAGTGCCTCCACGGAAACCCACTATAGTGGCGTACCGTTCAAACTGAAGTTTTCCACGGAAGCCAGTATAGTGGCGTACAGTGCTTAGGAGGTTGAGCTGTACTGTTGTTGATTCCAGTGCGTTCTATTCGGCACGTTCATGATCTGGTTCGCGAGCATCACCATAAACCTGGGGCCGACGTTTCTGAGTGGAGCCCTCGCAGCAAACACAGAGACCGGGCACAATGCGCCGAGTTGCCCCCTGGTGCACGGCCCCTTTCGACATTACATACTGAACGCCCTGTGGATCGCTATCAACATCATCTGCGTCGGCCTCACGCTGATCCATCTCAGGAAACTGCACAAAGATCTCACCAAGGCGAACGTCGAAGCGGTACGTCACTCCTTTCACTGATCTTTTTCGTACAGCGTGGGCTGCAGCTTATGGTACAACTCGAATACGACGGATCCTTCGAGAGCAGGAAATAAGGGGGAACGTGGCTGACGGATCCGGTTCTTTTCAGTACACGTTCTTCTTAAAATGGAGGTTTACTTAGTTTTCAATTATATTTCGATATTTCGACGTTGGTATTGGATTGCTCAATTTTCTAGTTACATTTCACAATTTTATAGTCACATTTCGTAATCTCTGTAGATGCATTTGCCTAATTCTACAAGTGTACTCTGACAATCTTCCCGTTTTTCAATTGCACATTTTTCTAATTTTTAAATAATATTCTGATGCCTTCTCAATTTTCCAATTACATTTTCTCAGTTCTTCAGATATGTATTAACAACTTTCCAATTGCACTTTTATCATTTTTTAATCATATACTAATGCCTTCTCAAATTTTGTTCAATTATATTTTCCTAATTTTCCAATTTTATGTTAATAACCTTTCAATTTTCTATTTGCACTATCCTAATTTTCTGCATTTATAGTCTAACAACATTTCAATCTTCCCATTGCACTTTCCTCATTTCTTAATTGCATTCTAATGCCTCTACAATTTTCTGATTTCATTTCCCCAATTTTCTAGTTAGATTTTAATAAGTTTGCAATGTTCCAGTTGCACCTCCCCAATTTTCTCTAGTTATATTCTAGTAACCCTTCAAATTTCTGATTGTACTTTTCACATTTTCCATAGTTATTCAATTGCATCTTTCTAATTAGATTTTAATAGCCTATAAATCTTCTCATTGCACTTCTATAATTGTATTTTAATAATTTCTCAATTTTCCGAGTAATGCAAGTCACTACATATTTCTGATTTTTGCAGTTGTATGTTTCTCACCATTTAATGACAAATTTTCATAATATTCCAATTATATTGTTCTAATCTTTCTCATCATATATTATTCATGTATATTTTTGTATTTCTATAATCACACGTACTTAATATTCCACTTGCACTTCTGTAATTAGTCAAGAACATGTGTTCTAATTTACAGTTGTACCATGAACTCTATCCCAGCCTGTAATTAACGTTCCATCAACTGGTGTATACGATTTCCAGCGATTGAACATAAAATTCGCAATTATCACCTCCATTGGCCACTGAAAGAATAATCTTTCCAATAATTCAACGCAACAGAGATTCTTATCTACGATACGATACCGCGTGTAACAATATTTTCCAATCAAACTGCGCTATGATCGAAACATTGCTCGCAATTTATCTTACAAAAAGATCTATGCATGTCACAGAAGGATGACACACGTCCAATATGGAATTCTATTGCATTCAAATTTTATTTGAACATGCCCTGAATGAAACATGACTTCGAGTGATCTTCTGTCAGTGACTTTTTATTTGATGCATTGGACAGTTTCGATAAAACGACAAGTTCGGCAAAACTTTTCCATAAAAGCACAACTTTGAGGCTGCTGCTCAACAAAATTAAACTTTCAACACCGATTCTCAATAAAATGAAAAGATTGACACAACTTTTCAATAAAGTTGTCTTTGAAAATTTTTAGAATTTGTTAACTTTTCATTTCAAATTTGCTAATTTCATTCTTTTCAAAATTATTAGTTTTTAGAATTTTCTAATTTTTGATTTCATAGTTAATGTCAGTGTTAACATTTATTTTGGTCCAGCGTACAATTTTTTCGGAGTATCTTTTTTTATCTCAAGTTTTTTACTACAGTTCTCTCCACAAATTAAAGACAACTGTAACAGTTCAATGTTTATGCAAAATTTCTTGTTAATTTGTACTTGTAAACTGATTAGAAACTACTGATTAAAAAACAACAGAATATTGGGGGGCATTTTGGGCCCACGCAGACGAATGTGCAATTATTGCAGGAATTAGATAAAAAGAAAAAGGTGCAGTCGCAGAAAATAATCTTCTGTTTAACATAAATGATTTCTGTGTCAGGTAAAAGTAGCACTGCTAACGATTCTCGTGAATGCGACGGGCAATCAGCAAACAAACGCGGTTCCTGAAAATTCCGCCGCATCCGCAAACGGTGGCACGCCCAAGGTAACAATCAAACCTATCAAAAAATCATTTCCGCCCTGTATATACCAGCTGATGAAATACCGGGTGTCTCAAAACCAGTGTCGAAAACCGTTGAAAACACAAACTGCAAACTTTTCTTCGCACAACAGACTTCTTCAATACCAAATAAATCTTCCATCTAAATAACAACTTTAAATAATTATCAATACTATTCGTTTTACAAAAATACCTTTAATATAATATTATAATACTACATTTGTATCTAAATAAATATCCCGTCGTTAATACTGTTGATTAAAACACGTTTATTCGCTACTACGAACATTTTTCAAAAAACCCAACTGTTTCTGAACAGAATCATAAAACAATTATTATTTTAGTGAATTGTTTTGTTCATTTTTAATTTCTTAATGGAAGGTAAAAGTACAATTATCTCGCAGAAGAATGAGAAAGTTTGAACAAAGAATAATGTTAATGAAACTAATGAAAATTTGTACATATATGTTTCCAAAAGTAAATCGATGAAATCCGTCATTTTAGTCAATCATAAATTTGATCGGTTACTTTTCTAGCTGTAAAATGTTACCTACAATCGAGAGTGCATTACAACACAAAAGAAATGTTAATTTAAACATTTTCTCTTCACCTAATCCAAGACTTTCGAACAGTTTCGAAGAATTGTTCATTAATTCCACAACTGTTGTACCAATGCCAAACGAATTGTTTAAACAAGCATCGTCATACCTCATTGTTAGAAAATTTCATAAAGTTCGTTCCACAATTAGGAAAGTTAGCCAATTTCTGACGTTGAAAGATCAGATACTCGGTGTTCGAGTCGTTCGAAGCCGTTTAAGCCATCAGGAACCGTTCGCAGCGGCGGAACTAGCCTAATTGAATCGGGTCAAAGATTCAACAGAACATTTTTGCCCCGCGACCCGAGACGAGACGTTTTTGATGCGCCCGGTTAGAATGGTTTCTTGCCCGTGAGTAGGAAAAGAGAAGCCTCGGTAAAAAGAAGTTTCACTTCAGAGAAGCGGAGCGGCGGAGGAGCACCGGAAAATGAGGAACTACTTGAAGAGGATGGAGAGGGAAGGTGTGCAGAGGGTGAAGATGTTTCTGGTGATAACGGCCGCCTACGGTATCTTCTGGGGACCACTCTTCTTTGTCACCCTGGTGGATCATCCTGCCATCGGGAATCCGACCAGCCACGAGGTAAACCAAGCCAACTTTCGATCGACAATCAATCCCTACGCGCCCGACAAATTTTTTAAATTATCGCAGTTATGCGATACGATTTCTTTGTGAAACCTTTACTATCACATTCATCGAGTTTTCCTGATTAAAATGAGTCCAAGCACGATGCGCTTCGGTTCTCATTCACTCGTTTTATCCACGATTTCGTGGAACCTCTATTATCCGAACCGAACGATTGAGTAATTTCTTCCCTCCATTACCTTTCCTTCGTTCGTCACATTTTCCCGATTAAAATGAGTCCAAACACGGTACAATTTGGTTCGCCATTGCCTGTTTAATCCACGATTTAGTAGAACCTCGCTTATCCGAACTGCTCACTGGAACACAAGTGTCACAAAAAGTTCCCCCAGTGCTAGATTAAAGTCTACCGATTCGTACAATTAGAATCGTATTGCATATTTCGATCGAATCATTCACATGTGAAGCACGTGTTCAGATGATGGAGAATTCGGTTCGGATAAGAGAGGTTCTACAAAATCGTGGATTAAACAAGCAAATACGATCCGAATTGTACCGTGTTTGGGCTCGTTTTAATCAGAAAAACGTGGCGAATACGCCAATAAAGGTTTCACAAAGAAATAACTGAGCATAACAATGTTTTGTCACCGATCTCTCACCGAAATGTCATTCTGGAAAAACCGGAAAGAAATTACTCTCGTTCGTGCGGCGACTCGTGCGAGTTTCCAAGCTGTAAATTGGTAAAAACCATTCGCTCAGAAGTTCTCCATTCAAATAGCCCGAGAAATCAGGAAAAGAGAAATCTTGCGAAAACTGCTTTCCAAGCAGCGACATTTCCCGGCAACAAAAGGCAGCGACAAAGAGCGTTCGTGTAAGAAAGACAGCGGCGGGTGTACCTATTGTATCATATGGCATAACTTGGGAAGATAGATCGGCAAATCGCCGTGGCCTTAAGAGAAAGAAACTCTCGAAGTTTGAAGGCGGTATCGAAGTATCGAGCGGGCCGCGATCAAACATATCGGCACGAAGTCGGAGAGCTAAAATTGAAAAAGTAATATACCTTCTATAAATTTCAGACATTTCCATTGATTCGGTTCACAAAAACAAAAAAAAATGTCAGAGTAGGGGAATTGGACGAGCAAATGAGAAAGGAAGCCACGAATTAATTTGTACACCAAATACTCGCATGTGTTTCTTTTTTTCGGGGAAGGGGGGGGGGTTCTTTTTTAGGGTTCCGCTCGTTGCCGGAAGAGTGTTGACCCATTTAGGAAACTGTGGCTGCGCCAGTTGCACTCTCCACTGACTGGCTGCCAACGACTTCGTAATCGTACTGGCAGGCCGCATAGATTATCCGAACGATATCCCCCGTTGGCAGAGACTTTTTCGTTTTTTCGTTTCCTAGGATTTTTTTAGGAAAGCCACGGCTCCCGCCGATTAGAAGCTCGATTTCGATCTTGGGAGGCTGCTTCATTCGACGGGGGTTATTTATGTAGAGGATGAGTCCGGATATCGGGACACATCCCCTTGGCAAAGACTTTTTCGTTTTTTGGCTTGATAGGACTTTTTGGGATGCTGTAGAGGTGGATGCTTTTGTCGATTAGGACCCCGATTTGAGTCTTGGAACAACGCCTGACATTGCAGTTCCTTGATGTCAAATTGGGAACTTGAATTAGGACGTAAAATAGAAATGGCAGGATTTATCGAACACAGGCAATAATATTTTAGGTGACAGAACTTTGTTGTTTGTAACCATTTTTCTGTGAAACTTTCACTGGCGTGTGCGTGACATTTTTCTGATTAAAACAAGCCCAAGCACGGTACCGTTTGCGTCGTATTTGCTGGTTTAATCCACGATTTAGTGGAAACCTCGCTTATCCGAACTGAGTGATTCGCTATTATCTCAACATGTGTTTTATGTGTAAATAATTTGATTTAAAGAAATATATATACAATAAGATTCACTGTACAAGGTAAGAGGCTGGGTAACTTTTAGTTACCTTTTTATTTCACATTTGTTCGACATTGTTTAGTTCGAATAGTAGAGGTTCCAGAAAACCATGGATTAAACAAGTAAGTGGGATCCAAACGGGGTCGTGTTTGGGCTCATTTTAATCAGAAAAATGTGACGAACGAAGGAGATGCGATGAAGGGAATAAATTACCCGATCGCTAGGTTCGGATAGTAGAGGTTACAGAAAACCGTGGATTAAAGAAGTAAGTGGGATCCAAACGGGGTCGTGTTTGGGCTCATTTTAATCAGAAAAATGTGACGAATGAGAATAAGGCAATGAGGGGGAGGGAGTTGACCTGGGGACCGATTAAATTGCAGGTGACTCTACATATCGCGTACATCCACGCCTTCGTGAACCCGGTGCTCTTTCTGAGCCTTCACCGGGGACTGCGGCAGGGACTGTCCGAGTTTTTCTGCGGCTGTTGCGAGAGCATCGCCAGCTGGATTCTGGGTCCAAGCATCCCCGTGGAAACGGTGCAACCACCGCGATACCAGGAGCCCATTGAAGCCGTGCCCTCGCCTCCAGAACCGCCCATGGCGCAGCCAAACAGCTGTCCGGACCTCACCGACGTTGCTCTCCTAAAACCACCCTTGCCGCCGACGGGCAAACATTTACTGGTATTCGAGACACTTCTCACGGGACACTTCTCTCTCTCTCTCTCTCTCTCTCTCTCTCTCTCTCTCTCTATCTTTCTTCTTCTCTTCCTCGTTATCCTCAGGGAAAACTTTCACCACCCGGGTCTCTTTCTCTCTTTCTCTCTTTCTCTGTTGCATGCTATACACTGAACGAACCAAACTTGCTTCTTTCCGTGCCTGCTTCTCGTTGTTGCACGCCGCCTGACACGATGATTGAGCTTGCTGCTTTTGAGAAGCTTCTGGTACTTTAGATCGGCCGCTCTCTAACCCTTTTGAGACCGCCCGGACCTTTTGATCATGCCTGTTTGCGAAGGACATTGTTGGGCAAGTGAGAAAGAAAATTTCGAATTTGACGAGAAGGAAGAATACGAGTAAAATTCTCTTCACGCGTTGTCCACTAACAAATTTAAATAATTCGGGAAATTGGTTCGGGAAGGAAAATTCTGCGTACAATCATGCAAATCGGTTGATCTTATCGAATTAACGAGGTTAAGAAAAATTGAATACCAAGGTCAAATTTTTTCCGTCTCGAAGATTTTCCAAGGAATGATCGATTTTTTCCTGAAATTGTGAAGGATCCGGCCACGGTTAAAAATAAAGGAAAAATTGGGGCCAACGTGGCCATACCCGTGGCGACTAAAGGCAATCATTTCGAAAACTAAGGCAAACACGCTGATCGATAGCCGGGTACGAGCACTGAAATATGTAAACACTCGTCATTGATACCGGAACGAACGACACTGTTCCGGAAGCGTCCCGAAACTGGACAAATACGTCACTGATTCGTGTAAATAGACCTTTTTATGCTTCGAGCGGCTGCCACTCGAAAAATCAACGTCGCGAAAATCGGTGGCATTCACTACCTATTTCCAGGCTGCGGGTTGTCACGGAGGGACTATAGACAGCATAATGAAAAGCAAATTTCACTGGAGATTGTTCTTGCCGGGCGTCGAATTGCCAGCCTCCGATGTTCGGCCTGGTCGAATTTTTCGGGAATTATGTCGTTCAGAGGGCCGCGAGAATAATTGAGAAAAATTGTCGGAGCTTGCACTGTTTGCTTGTGCACCTCTAGGATGTCGAATGCTTGCGTTTGTTTTATACCCGAGTCATTATTTTAATTTTTGTGACACTCCTCTGTGCGTTTTTATACGTTTTCAGTTCCGTGCACGCTGTTTTGCACGGTTTTGTTGGCCACGTTGCGATGAGTAGAGGAAAACGTTGTGAATGCCGTTTTCGTTGGTTGTTGAATACGAGAACAATTTAATAATGAAGTTTATTGCTTCGATTTGTTCGCTGTATCGAGCGCTTTTTAACACTGCATTGATTTCGAAGTGAACATGAAATTTATTTTCGAAAATTGTTACTGTGAAAATAATTTACAGCATTGTCTGAATTTATGTGAAAAGATTTCTCGAAAAGCTGAAACAATACTAATCCAATAACATAACTATGTTATTTTTAATTATTTTTCCATGAAACTTTCACCAACGTATTCCTCACATTTTTCTGATTAAAACGAGCCCAAACACGATACAATTTGGATCATGTTTACTCAGATGTCATACAGACATCTTCAGTTCGGATAATCGAGGTTCTACTGAACCGTGGATTAAGCGAGCAAATGTGATCCTAATCGTATCGTGTTTGGGCTCGTTTTAATCAGAAAAATGTGACGAATATGCTGGTAAAGATTTCACAAGAAAATAATTAATTATTACAACAAACTTTTCACATATATCGAGTACAATACTGTACCTTGTTAGCCTGTTTGCACGAGACTTTCAGAGAGCTCCGTTTTGTCGATGCTAAAACGAAAACGCATGCGACTAACTCAACAGCTGTGTGTCACAAATAAAAGGTGTCCGTTCTCACGATTTCTGTTTAAGATTAACTAGTCTAAATTAATCGCGGAATTATAAAACGTGCAGGACGACTCCATGATCATACCGCCGGATCCATGGACGCTGGTCACAAGGTCGAAAGGTACATCGACCGCTTACGAGTCGGACAGTAGTAGAAGATCGAGCATTTTGTTACCGCCGTTGTTAAATAACACGAAAGTAAATGTCAGTCCAACTAGCAGCGATTCTCCTAGCGAATAAATTCTCCATTTAGATTACCACCATTATCCCCACCTCCTTCTTTTCCCGAGCACGGAGGAAATTCTGAAGAATTTGACAGACCATCAAAATTAATATTACTTCACCGAGAACTTGTTTATAAACGATTCACCGATTTTTGTTTCGGCATTCTTCCATTTTTCCATCCGTAGTGATAAATAAATTTTGTTAATGCAATTTAAAAATCAGAGTTGCAACTTTGAGCCTACATTTTGGATTCAGAGGTTAGCACTCAAATTTCGAACTTGAAACCGTAATTTTGGATTTAATTACTAAAAGTTTCCCACAATTCATTTGTTAAATTGTTTAATTAGAATTGATCTACAGGGTACACTTTAGTGAATTTAATGTTTAAAATTGGTGCTAAATAATTGTAATTAACAGCCAGATATTTTTTATGTGATTGTTAGTTGTACATTTATGAATATACAAGTATTTCTTTGTACATACAACCACAGATGATACTGTTTTTATTAAAACTGAAGAGGAAATAGTTTTATACGTGGTCACTGTTATCGATACCGTGAGCCAGATGATTTTTAATAATAATCTGTTGCTGTTTGTGTTGACGAGAGAACAATAAATAAACACATCAAATAGGTTAACCAAAATTTTCATTTGACTTCCATTAAAGATCATTAAAAAGTTAGGATTCTTTGGAAAAAAATATGCAAAATTTTTTTTACTTCTACTGAAGATTAAAAATGGTAAATTTCGTAAAATGACAATTTTACGAAATGAGAAATACAAAAAAAAATGGAGACGTTTTAAGCGAAAGCGAAAAAATTTTCAAAATTCGCGTCAGAAATTCCTCCTTCGAGTAAGCGATTTTGAAAATCGTTCAGAGACATCCGGATATTTTAAAAACCACGAAGGGAATGGGATGGCCGACAACTTCTTGGGAAATCATTACTAAAAACCGGTTTCTCTCATGAGGGACTGGAGAAATTTCGAAAAGTTGCCAAAGTGTTTTGTACAGCGGCAGAAAGAAGGTTTGTGCATCGTTCCGGACTGACAGTGTGCCAAACATCGAGTGCCAAAAACCACTTGTTAACAGACTTTTTTATCTAGCCATTCACTTTTTAAATCCGTAAGCATTGTTTACTTATTAGTGTCTGTAATTAAAAACATAATTTTTAAATCTGATAAAAATAAAAATGTCCTTATATTGCAAATAAACAATCGATAATTGTAATTTTATGTTACAAAATTATTAAAAATTTGTTATTAAATCTAAAAAAGATTAATGTTTTCGTATATTAGGTACATCTCCAGAGCTACAATGTATAAAGATAAATCAAGAACAATAACATTTTTAACTGAATTAACTTTCACAAAGAACATGGTGATCAAATGCAACAAAAATAGCAAAAATGTTATTTTCTCCCGCTGTATAAAAAGAACAAAAAGAAAAAGGGTTACGTAGGTCCATCGATCGCCAATTTTACGCACGTTTCCACGTAAAACTTCGCTTTTTAGATGACTATATTTAGGTATCGGCAATAAAATGGCGGATTGCGCAGCCAGATTCTAGCGGAGAAAAGAATGGTGGAAAAAAATATAAAACACAACAGAAACCACGAAAAAAATCGTAGCGAGAAAGATACTGTCACCGACGAAGTATAGTTCCTTTAATGTGAATCGAAACAATATTAGGCGCACCAATTAGGGATATTTAAATTTAAATGATCGTTTTAGGAATTAAAGTTAGCCTAGTTTGCACCATTTAAATGAGCTTTCCACTCAACTGGGGGACTCAAGTGGCCTAGAGGTTTTCTCGCGGCCGTCAGTATTGTATTATTTACTATCGTCGTTATTATACACTTATTATACAAATATATTATACATGGGTATGGACGCGCCGTACACATATACAGGGACGTTCGATTGTGTGCGATGGAAAACGTATGTTGCCAAATGAATTTTCATTAGAACATTATTTCTATTAGTTTTTTCATTGCTGTCTATTTTCTTTGATATTTCAGTTACTGAATTATTTTTATTGAATGAAAAATGAAAAGTTGGAAATGAAAATATTATTTAGTATAATTTTTTATTTAGATTTGGAATTTAATATAGTTACAAGATTACCGATTGGATCAACGATTATTTATTATAAGTGTCTACCATAACAATTTTTCGTTTTATAAATTAATATTCTACCATACTGCAATATTGTGCCACAAAGTTAATAATATCACGAAAGTGTTGAACCAGTATTAGAATCAAATATGAAAATAAAAAATATCCTGATGCCAAAATAGGATAATAAGACTTTTTAACGCGGAAACCATCTTGTATATGTGTACCGGTTCGTAAATAATATATACTTATATACATATATATTTTCTATGCAAAACTTTAGGGATTTCCGGACGTGCGTTCTCTGTTAGACTTTCTCTTACGAATTTGTATAAGTTAAGAGGATTTATAAATTTTGTTTATATATGAATAGAGTTTATAAATTATTTGTAAATTAAATACACATTTAAACGCAAGCGTTTTCTTCATTTCCTATGACAACTGTAAGTGAATAAACAAACATGGAAAAACACTATTCCCCCTCTCCATTCAATTATTTGAAAATTTTAATATCAAATACAACTTCCTGAAAATTTCATTTAAACAATTATTTTATATTGCAATATTAATAAATAAGTATAATTACACATATTTAAAAAAAAAACAAATTTTAAATAAACTATAAATGTTCATACTTTAAAAAGAGACAATTTTCATTGTCTTTTATACTGCATGAAAAAACATATTTATTATAAACAAACAATAATAAATATTCGCAAATGAAATTGAGTGGTTGTGATTCAGTTCGCATTCTTGGATTTAACTATAATCTGTTGATTAACTTCCATAACAGAAACAAATACAAATTTTCAATACGCAAAAATGTTACATTTTGCATTGACAATGATTATAAATTGTCCAGTATTGGAAAATGTTTAATTATGGCGTTCCTGATATTTTTTTCCAAATATTAATGGAATTAATTGTGTAATATTTATTAATCTTTTAACGATGAAAAATTCTTTTGATTAATTAATCGATCGAAATTAAGTCCGGAAAATCCCTGAAACAATGTCAATTTCTCTTGAAAGACTTTTCGTAAGGAAACGTGGAAATAAAGAACCTTGCGGGTAAGCTTAATCATAACTGATTAATTAAAAGTGAATGTTATCTGAACGAAGATAGCGTTAAGGGTATTATAATTTCTAAGTTGATTGATAAACGGTGCCTGGCGGATTGAGAATAGAAATTTACGAGAATCGTCCGACGAATTGATTGCAAGATTTGTATCGCTGATTATACAAGCACTTATATTTGCGTCTGTGAAATTAAATCGATGTCATTATATGTGTAAATAAAAATAGATTATCTTTGACAACTGCGAGTGCCAAGATTCCTTTCTCTTATTTCTTATGACAATAATTTCATAAAATATTATCACTCATTTTTAATTTTTTAAAATACTCTGTTGTTTTAGTGGTTTCCATAAAAAATCTATGAAATCCTACACTTTTTGTGTAAGCCGTTTATGCTGAAAGAAATATAAATGAATAAAAAAGACTCACCTGTTCGAAGCCGCCCAAAATCTCCGTGGTGTCCATCGCAGAATTTACGACGATCGATTTCAGCTTTTGTCCGGCCAAATTCGCGAGCAGATGAACGAGACTCGTTTTTCCACTTCCGGTATCTCCAATCTAACAAATAATTTCAAAAAATACAGACCTCTAAATAACAGTAAAAAACGAAAAATAAAATCTTCGTTGTGTACATTCAAGTCACAAATTATTTACAATAATTCTTCATCTAGTGAAGTCTACTAATTTTTTTATAAAAGAAAAAAGAAAAATTGTTACGAAACGATTCTTGCAAAGAAGTATTTACCTCTATATGCATTTTTAGCTATTTTAATGTACCAATGTGATAAAATGGTTTTTTAAAAAAAAATGTTTACTTAGGGAATATTATGAACCATTAAAAATAATCGTCGTACTTTCCAGGATAAAGAACTTGTATTTTATTTCCCCCCTTCTCATGGCTTCGACTTTTTCCATAAAAATGTAAATTTGTATGAAATTCCACAGCGCGGTTATCACGTAAGTACTTCAAGCATGAAATTTCATTCGGGAGTGAAGAGAGCGAAAGCGTGGGTCGTAGACTTACAAGAATAGTCATCCAATTCATGTTAACGCAATGCGCAAGATCTTTCAAGAGAGGTTTCTGGTCCCTGAGGAGCAACAGATTATCGTCTTCGTACACTGCAGAGTCACTGCGATCCAACACTTCGTCCCCTAAGAAGATCTTCTCTTTTGTAAAATGAACTGGGAATTCTGGGTCTGGCAAAGGATAAATTTCCAGTGGGAATGTCTCATAATAAATCTCTACCACCTACAATTAAAAAAAATTTCTGAAGCATGTCCCCGTAATTTCCACAAGGTTCAAATAATTTTTAATAATTTACATGATGCTAAAGATGATCAGAAATTAATTACCTGATGTTTGTCGATATCTGTTCTCATTCTATTAATATAAATTAGCTGAGCACCTTTGCCGGGATTGAAACGCTTCCCTGAACTATTTGCAAAAGCTGCCACTGTTATTTCACACCACCTGGTCATGTCTCTGAGGTTCATTTCCCAAGGGGAACCTGAATGACCCCATGTGATGCCAGCTTCCGAGCTCAATCTTTCATTGAACCTAATCATTTTGTTCATTAAATCCTCTGGTATCGTTGGAAATTGAGTCTTTAAGATGAAGCTCAAGTCCTCTCGTTCCAGGACATCAACGAAAACCTGAAAGAAATAAATGTTTTTATTTGAATGCATAAAAAATGAGTTGAAACGAGAGAAAAATTTCAAGTATGTCAGAATTGCGACGTACTTGTGTGAAGCGATTTAAAAACGATTTTGGAAGTCCCCTCCTAGCTCCACCTTGACGCAGAGGATTCTGGCAGCCAAAGAGTCGTGTGCCAGGCTTGACAGTGAAAGTCATCCCCAATTCTGGAATGTAGACTTCTCCACGATGATCCAGACATGCATTCAAGCCTTCCAGGACCGACTGAGAAGCAAGGTTTAATTCATCGAGTAGGATCCAATCCCCATGTTTCAAGGCTCTCAAGAATGGACCGTCTCTCCAGGAAAATTCTCCAGGCTTTCCTCCCTCGACTGGCAAATCGGCTCCAAATAAATCAGAGATGTCCTGTACAAGATTTAAAACAGTAATATTGTATTGACAGTACACTGGATGAGTCACTTAACTCATTTACACTTTAATCATACATATTTACCGTCTGATCACTAAGATTCAGCCTGAGAAGTCGATGACCAGAGGCTCTAGCAAGAGCAGACACCAAACTGGTTTTACCAACTCCAGGACTACCCTCTAACAAGATTGGTTTCTTCAACTGCAGAGCTCGCAGAACCTTCAAAGTATTTATCCTAGTTGTTGGACTCTTAAAAGCAAAGCCTATATCACTTGGAATTTCTTCATCACCTTTCTTCACATAAAATGGCGAGATACCAAACTTATCGTCAAGGTTTTCTACATCGGACTGTTCACAGTTTAACATCAACGTGGACTTATAACACAACACAGTGTCATCTACTTGACATTTGATAAACTTCACTGCTGAGGCCTTGAAATCCTTAATCTTTTTTGCACTGAAAAGTCATATAGAATTACAGAAATTAGTGACTAATTTATATATTAATTGTTTGTATGAGATAGATAAAAATGTATTCTTTGCCAACTATCTGAGAAATCTAGACTTGGACGTATACTTGCAAGTTGCTTACTTTTCATTGGCAGTCGCACCAGATCCAAGTCCATCAATGTAGCTCAACGCTGCGCCATGGAAGAAAGCATCCCCAATTTCCAAGTTCCCACAGCAATTAACAAAATTCACCCAAGTCAGCACATCCCTGACACTGATAACAAGCTTCTTCCCTATCTCTGTCATTTGTAACCACTCAAGAAACGCTATAATCGCTGTAGGAACGTTTTCCTTCAATCCTTCACGAAGATTGTGCGCCACGATGCACCTAAGATCGTCGAAAGATGTGCATCCCTCGCACCAAATTTCAGTGAACCTGTTCCTCAGTGCAGGTGATAGTTCCTTCTTCCCATAATCGCCACCAGGGTTCATTGTACCAACAAAAATGAAGTCTTCGCTAGCAGAAACTGTAGCATTATCATCGCTGGATGGCTTCTCAGCAATTAAGAGCTTGCGCTCTGGTTCTAATAGAGAGTTCAATCTTTCAAGGACACTGTCATCTGCCAGAGAAATTTCATCCACCAAAAAGAAGCCTCCGGTTTTCATGGCTTTCACTAGAGGACCGTCCACCCATTCGAACAGCTTCTGATTGTCCATGTGATCTCTGACAGGTCGCAGACTGCCAAGGAAGTCAGAGGCCTCTGTGTGCATGTGGCAATTAACAATACTGAGCTCCTGCTGTCTGATCACTGACAGAAGCTGGCAAACCGTAGTCTTGCCACCACCTGTCTCACCAATCAGAAGAACTGGCTCTTTAAAGTCGCAGGCCTTTGTGAGAAGCACTGCCATCTTGCGCATTGGAAAAGTCCAGACAATGTGCTCGAACCCTGGTATCTTCTTCGACAGAAGAGACTCTAGGATTGGTTTCGTAACCGGTGAAGTTTTATCGGAAAGTGAAAACAGAGAATCAGGATCAACGTCTCTTTTTAGGTGCTTCTTCAGCACCTGTACGATCTCCAAGCACTCTTCAGGATGTCGGACTTTGGAGGATAGCACCAAGTATCCTTCGTCAGCCAGGTGTTGGCTCCAATCATATAAAGTTCCCTTGTGATCAGGTGCAAGGCGGTACCTCTCAGCCCAGCGAAACAGGTCCCTGAGAGTTATGAACCCTTTCTTCCCAGCAAACGTGGCTGTTCCCTTCCTCCTGACTTGGAGCTCCGTCATCACGCTGATCACCTGCTTGCAGTAGGTTTCTGGCATCTTGCATCTCTTGTGCAGTATTATTTGCAACTCTTTCGGTGGGATCTCGTCGAAGTGCAGTTCAACGAATCTGTTCCTAAAGGCTCGAGACAGCACCTTCCTTCCTCCATACAGTCCTGGAGGATTCTGGGTAGCGAAGAGCATGAAGTTATCGTGTGCTTTGACCACTTGTTGTGTTTCTGGAATGTACAATTCTCTGTTATCATCAAGAACTCTATTCAAAGCCTCTAGAACATCACTGGGAGCTAAATTCAGTTCATCCAGGATTATCCAATATCCCTTGCGCATAGCGTCTACTAGAACACCCTCTTTGAAGACTAGCTTCCCAGTGCAGTCAGCCACATAAGTGCCAACATACTCTTGCAGATCAGTGTGCTCATGGTTGTTAATCCTAACGCAGATGTGCCCGGAGGCTTTCGCGAGGTATGTGATCAAACTAGTCTTCCCGACAGAGGTATCACCTTGCAAAAGTACCGGCATCTTTCCGATGGACACTACTCGTACCAAATCCTTCAAATTTTGCTTTACCGTTTCGGTTAGTACGTAATTCTCTGGTATCTCGGGGCTGAGATCGCCTCTAGGGATCCAATACCCTTCAAAACAGATGAAACTGTCGGATGCACCGTGTGGTCTTGGAATTGGGGTTTTGAGAATCGCAACGGCAGCCTTCTCGCCTAAAATAGCCTTCACGACCATCTTCAGCACCAACGGGTACGACTGGCTATCCAATTGCGTTAGAAAGCTCAAGCAAAATGCTTCATACAGAGATCTTAATGCATTTGCACAAGGATTCTGTGAGGACACGCTCAACGCCCTACACAGGGTTCTCAAACTGTAATGTGGCTTGTGACCTGTTCCATCTAAGAGATTTCTCTCAGCCTCTTTTCTGACATTTAAATAGAACTTGACGATGCCATCGATCTTCTCAGGTGGGAGGTTCAAGTCTTTCAAATAGGAATTCACGAGAAGTTGCAAATCTGATTTCTCTGTGAGCTCGTCGACGAAGAATTCCGTAAACCTATTCCTCAGTCCGACGGGAAGATCTTTCTTCCCGACATCAGTGGCGGGGTTCATGCAAGCAAAGATCGCAAAGTCTGCGTGTCTCTTTATCGGCTCTTTATCCCCACGTTCTAGCAAAGATAACGATCCACACGAGTCCTCTAGTAATCCAGAGAGACACTCCAGCGTTTCAGCGGTAGCTAAGTTGATCTCATCTAGCAAAACCCAATCCCCA
Organism: Halictus rubicundus; assembly: GCF_050948215.1. Classification (NCBI taxonomy): domain Eukaryota; kingdom Metazoa; phylum Arthropoda; class Insecta; order Hymenoptera; family Halictidae; genus Halictus; species Halictus rubicundus. Next base: position 10,221,659 of record NC_135159.1, on the reverse strand, counting down.
TTCTTCAGAGCTTTGACCAGGCCACCTTCGACGAAAGAGAAGGCCAAGGAATAGTTACTCTGCGCTTGAGACTGCAGTTTTTCCAATTTCCTAGCCATAGCGTCCCACTTCTTTAGAATTTGCACTGCGTCCTGATTCTGTGGATTTGCTTTGAGTCTCTTTATTGCTGCGCTAGTGCTATGGATCATCAGGCTAGTCAAGGTCTTCCATTTCCTCTCTTCAAAGCAGTGACCAATATGGCTCAGGAATTTCTTGTTTGGCTCAATCGCGAAATAAGAGCGGAACAAGATCTCAAACTCCTCGCGGATTGGGAGAATCAGAAGCTTGAAGTCCAATGGCTTGTAACCGCCAAGCAAATCAGTGCTCTCGCTCTGTTGATTCATGTTTATTACCACCAGTTTGTGACCCGTGATCTGTGCGAGGTACTGAATGCAACTTGTTTTCCCTGTTCCTGTCTCACCAACCAGAAGCACAGGTTCTTTCTGTGCTACGCAGCTGGTTATACGTTCTAGGAGACACACAGATGGTCTTGTGTAAGAGAAATTTGAACTTTTGACTGGGAGCTGTACTCTCGCTGACTTTTTTATCACCAATTTTGCTCTGCCAACTGTTAGGTTCTCCTTTTGGAAATCCACTGAAGGCTTGTGCATGTTGCAGAAGTACTCTGCTTTTGTTTTTACTATGCCTAACTTGTGCGCTACTGATATTGCTAAGTTTAGTCGTTGAGCTGAAAGAACAGAAGCAAAAATTATATGACTTAGTTTTAGCTGATTCAAATTCGAAGTCAATTATACGCACCACAGTTGGGCACAGAGCAGCAAAATATATCCAAAGCGTCTTGAAAGATCTTCAACGCAGACACAGGTGACGATACATCAAAATCAACGATTGCTCTAGAGCACCACTTGATCAGATCTCTAGTAGATATTTGTCTAGCGTTCCTCACGCAGTTCTCAGCATCCTCTTCGTGTTTGCCGACGGAAAACAATAAAAATACGTCTACAATTCTCGTAGCTACTGTATGCAATACTGGAAATGAAGTTTGTACAACTGTTACGAGTTCTTCTTTAGATAATGGTTCCACATTAACGCAGGACCAATGTTTCTGGAATGGTAGAGACATTTTGAGAGGCTTCTGTGTTCCTTCAGTTGTTGATCGCACAGTGACGAATAATTGAAATCCACTTTTTATGTGAATAGAGTCTCTGTAACCAGGAACTGATAATGTTTTGTTTTCTACAAGCTGTCCAACGACGCTGATAACATCTGTCGGAGCACAATCAATGTCCTCCAGAAGCAACCATTTGCCAGATAGCACAGCTTCAGTCAGAATTCCTGGTTGCCACAGAAATTCTCCAGGAATATCGGTGCACAGATACATTCCTAATAACATTTTAGAGTCTGTTTGGTCACCTAATTGTACTTTTGAAAAATTTGCTGTATTGTGGCCCGTTGCCTCTGCTAAAAAATCCACTAAAGCAGTCTTTCCAGAACCAACAGCGCCTTGTAGACATACACATTTGTTAGAAGATACTGCCAAAGCTAAATTCTGTAAATTTTTTCTTGTAGATGGTACTGGTACTAAGTTCTGCTCCATTTTAGACTTTGATTTCTTAAAGACCGGAAGGAGAATCCCTCCTATGGATACTACTGATGGTAAATTGTTGAACATTTGATCTATTTCTTCAGTTTCTGCTGATGTTACATTATTTTGGCTAGTCTTTTGGCACAGTATAGAATATTTTTGGCTGTTTGGAACTAGGTTGTTCATATGATTTAATGTACAGGATTCTGACATGCCTAATACGATTGCAATACAGTTAATTGATACCCTGAAAAAGAATTAAAAATAGTTATACTTCTTTTTAAATGGATAGTAATAGCATGATAATTATTTGAGAAAATATATTACCATCTAACAGCTTCATCATCAACTGCTAAATATTTGTAAAATTTGGACCAATTCCACGCATATTTGAAATGCGTTGGCGCACTGCATAGAATGTCGTAGCAGGCTGTTACTAAATCATAATCAGAAACTTCATAATGTGATGACACTCCTTTTTTGCTACGCCTCTTAGCTGAAGGAGTATAATCATCTTCAATAGATTCAAATGGTGCTGGATTTGCATCAAAGTAGTGCAGAACAAATCTATAATTAAAAAACAAATCATTTTTCTCAGTCCTATAATTACAAGGCTTTATGCTTAGTCAAATTAAACTATATCTGTATATTTTTTTATCTAAATTATTGTCTAATTCTTTTTAATACTAATACTAGCATACAAAACAAAAATGAAAATTCTACAGTCTGCACTACAAACGCAATTGAGAGAGTATATTTGGTACATTAAGATTAATGCAACTAACAAAACAACAATTTGCATCACAATCAAATTTAATTTCCTTTAAACAGCGACTACATTCGTTACACATTGTCCAAAGTAATAGTTTAAACTATAAATAACAAAACAATAATGATTTAATATAAAATAGCAGGTATTTTGATTCCTTGTCTAAAGTTCACCAGACCGCAACGCCAGACCTAAAAATCAAGAACATAATTATACAAATACTTACGCTAATAGATCATGATTCTTGCAAACAAGTTTTCCCAGGACAACACAATTCAATTTATGCAACGTGTCCCCATCGTTGTAAGACACTTTTTTCGTGGATATGCTTGCAGAAACTAATGCGGGTAGCAATTGTGGGAAACACTCAGCAACATCCTCCGTACTATTCGGACTCGTCAAGAGCTCGCACAGAACATCCAAAATCTTTTGGTGATCATCTTTACTGAGCTCCTACAACACAATTATGGTTGTAACAAATTGAGACTGTTTAGATGCCAGGGAAAAATTCAATGAAATAAATATGAAGGAAATAGTATTTACCTTGGAATTTTTGTAGGGTGAAAGCTTTTCTGCATAACTTTTCTTCCGATCGATAAAAGTCTTCAAACTTTGCAGCAACATATTTGGAAAACAAAAAACCGGATCACATGTGCAATTTCGTGTAAACGTTTAAATCGATGGCTAAGTACCCACGTGTTTTTGACGGCTACATCTGAAGTTAACATAAAAGTGTATAATTTGTATCGCAAAAAATTCCCTAGATTATATTTGGAGGTTACACACAATTCCCTAGAATGTCAAACTTATTGCCAAGTTCACACCGATTGTTGAAAGTGGGCGCGAATCTCCAAATGGACGTATGTAAGTACTCATACAATGATTTATTTAATTTTTGTGAAATCTTGAACATTTTTTACATCGTTTAATTAATAGAATAACGTTCAGGTTATGTATTCGGCTAATTCAACTCCTTAAATTTAACGAAAGGTTAGGAATATGTGGTTTTATGTTTTCTAATTTTAAGTCTTCATTTTATCCTCTATCAATCTTAATGTAAATCTATCTTAATTTTTACTCTATCAAATGGTATTACATGAGAAATGAAAGTAGCTTAGAACATGGAGTTGGTTTAAATCATGTTTAATATAAAATACAAAAAGCGCAATTTATCTTTGTACATATATCACACAATTAATCAGAAGACAATTTTGTATTGAACTAGTGAATGTTAAAAGGCCTCGGGATGCGCTGCTAATTCATCTTTCAATTTCATTTCCAGCGCACGCATAGAAGGATTATCAACCTCAACATTGAAGCTAACGTAGACAGGTTTTGAAAGTTTCTTGGACAGCCTCTTGGCAAAATTGCTCGACGTCTCATCAGATATTGGTCCCATAATCTTTGTGGTAAGTGGTTCCTTTGCAAACGGTGATACAATGGCGAAAGATAAGTCATTCATGATTTGCTTCCTTGGATTACCCACCCACAAGTAGAGACAATTGTCCATTTTAATTGTATGACAGGCATACGTTGTGCCAATGTCTATCATAAAATCGTGGAACTTGAAACTACATTCACTTTCTGTTTGCTCTTCTGCGTGATTTTCCATTTTGCTTTAAGCTTCTGTACAATTCTCCACGCGATTATTGGTTTTTGTACTTCACCGAAAAAGTGCTATGCTATCATAGGAACATAACCTCTAAATTTTGGACAGCTTGCTTGTATAGCAACTGATAGCAACAATCATAAATTGTATACATAGCTGTGACACCGACCAGGTACTGTTAAAGACCGCCAACCCATGTGCTATTATGTCCTGGGATCGGTCGGTATGGTTGGCAGCACCTTGTCGGTGGCTTTGAGCAGGATTACTATATTGGAAGTTGGTTCATGGAGAATTAATTCCGATTTTATGCAGGCTCATTTCATCTTAAAAATATGGTTAAGGTTTGTGTAAGCTCGTTTGTGTTCTAGATTTACTTATATTTTATTTTTTCAATTTTTAAGACCATTTATTTCGAAATTGTAGATTTTTACTTTTAAAAGTAGTTTGTGGCGCCATCTATTGGGAAAGAATAGTATTATTTGACTAGTAGTTTCAACATTTTGCCATGGATGGCGCCATTAGTCCTTCAGAGAGGTTTTGTAATTTTGCAGCAAGGGAAAATATTAAATAAACATTATACATTACGATTATTGATATAAGTAGGGAACTTAAGGAACAATTTTACACTTTTAGAGAACGAATTGATTTAAAATTTGAGTAACCATATTTTATTGTTATATACGCTTAAATTGATAAATCGGAGTGGTAAATTATATCCCAATTGTTTGTGAATGGATTTCTAAAATTATAAATTTATGAATTATATCAGATACGTAATTAATAAATAAATTCCCAATCTATTGCAGTAGAACAAATTTGCGACGGAAGATGGCGATATCATACGCTTTGCAATATTTTTTTAGTGTAATAAACTTTCTCTACTAAACATGAACATCTTCTTCCAATTTTTCTGGAATAATTTACAGTAACTACATTAAGATTATTTTCTAAAATTAAACAATATTGTAATTTCTATTTTTAATAATAGATAATTTTAACATGTCTTAAACTTAAACAATTAATTATTTAAACAACAAGCAAAATATATTCTGCTACTGGTTGACAAATTAAAAAACTTACAATTTGTCATAACATAGCAGAAAATTGAATTCATCAAATGCAAATTTAGTTTAAGAAATTATGTTTTTATGTAAGTTTACAGTGGTTGATGTTTTATAACATATGACCTAGATTTCTTTGTTAGTAAACGTAATGGTGCTCCCACTCTGTAGCAGATCGTAAATTTCAACAAAAAAATGTAAGCATTAGTTTTTTCGCGCCACCCGGTATGACAACTACACATCTAGCCAGGCTTATTGATATACCTGCACCGGAATCACCTTCATGTGCAGTGAGCTGTATACCTAAGCCTCTAAACGATCGCGGCGCGTATAATTTATGAATTATTATTTTGTGCTATAATGTTGGCCCCACTGTACGCGCGGCTGTTTCAAGCCACACCAACGGGGAGTCCCATCTTGTTGGAAACTGAGATAAAAAGCACGTCCATTGGCGTAATCCCTCGGAAATACCTAATCCCCAAAATATCGAAACACTGATACACCATCAATACAGCTATAATTCAACTAGATTCTCCTAGATTTTACCTAGACTCCCTAGGCAGTGGCTGAGCATTAATTGTCCAACAGAAGGACATCTAAACTCCCCAGATTAAAAATCCCCAGGAATTATTTTAAACCACAACCAACTTCTTTTTATTATACAAAACCATATAACAAATATTCCATATAATAACTATACAATTGCATTAACCATAAATTATTTGTCCAACACAAGGGATACAAAATTCACTAGATTCGAAATCACCCCCAGTGATCCTAAGCTACAAATATTGTTAGAACCATGGATCAATTCTCTTCTGCTATACAGGACCTTACAATACATATCCCAACTATACAATTACACAAACTATAAATCAAATGATCAACATTAGGGATATCAAATCCCCTAGATTCACCATCCCAATGATTCTAAGCACGCAATCTCAATTTCAAACATGGGCTAACTGTTTTCTGTTAAACAGAAACATACACTATCCTTCATTAGTCAACAGACTGACATCCAAAAAATTCCCTAGACTCCCTAGTTATCAATCATTCAACATAACAGCAACAAAACATCCCAGATAATTCTAACCACCCAGTATCGATTTAAAATTTAGACCAGCTATCTTCTGCTGTACAAAACCATACGATAAACAATCTAACTATACAAAAGCTATCTCCATCAACAGGACCTCTAGCATCATCCCCTCCAATCAATCCTCCGCAACCGAATGAACCACCAAAGCACTTCATAATCGCTCACAATGAAACCGCACTCTTCAGCTTGCTCATTACGCTTTTAACCAGCTGCCGATCCCACGAGGGAGACAGTAGGGGGGTTATCTTGTCTCAAATTAATGGGGAGCCTCCTCCCCGATGGATCCCCGTTCCCCCACCACCTCAAATCATCCAAAGAGAAGGGGTCCGAAGCTATTCACGATCCTCGAGCGATGCTCGCGTCTAACCAAACAAGTCCTCTTGTCCCGATCTCGGCCCGATAGAATCTCCGGGCCAATGGTTACGCCAATGGTGCCGACGCGCGAGGAACGAGGCCCGTGGAGTGAGAGAGAATGAGGAGAAGAGCGAGGGAGAGAACAGAGACCGATATGGCGCGGCCAGGTAGAGACGAGGGGGCCGAGCCCCGTGTATACTATAATTACGAGTAACTCAGCCACATTTGCGTTGATCCGACACCTTAAAGATAACATTTAGCGGCCCCTTTTATCTCCGCGGCAAACAAACCAATTTATACCTCGGGTCGCCTTTTGTGCGCTCCCTCCGTCCACCCCCCCTCTGGGCTCTCTTTCTCTCTCTCTCTCTCTCTTTCTTGCTTCTCTTTCTCTCACCCCCAACGAAAGGGGGAAAAGACCCCGCCCCGAACTACGAATTAGGAGCGTCCTTTTCTCCTCCTTTTACCACCTTCTTCCTCGCCGAGTCCCTTTTGGCTTCCCTTTCGCGCTTCGTTCGACCCTTCGTCGTATCCGCGCTCCTTTTACTCTTCTTCTGGGTCTGCTGAGCATGCTGGTTCGTCTGCTGAGGAGGATTTTGAGTCCTGGTGTTACTCTTCTGAGTCTCCCCGGGCTGGTTGCTCTTCATCGGAGTCATCAGAGTTCAGATATTCTCATGCCGTGTCTTCTGAGGCTGGTTGTTCTGCATCAGAGTCTTCAGGATTCAGATATTCTCATGTCGTGTCCTCTGGAGCTAGTTCCCAGACTTCTGAGTCTTCTTCTGGATCTTGGGAATCTGATGAGTCCAGATATTCTTCTGAGGCGAGTTCTTCATCAGAATCTTCCGAGTCCAGTTGTTCTCTTGTGGAGTCTTCAAAAATCTTCTGTTTCTTCCGAGTCTTCCAGGTTCAGTACTTTCTCTCCTGAATCTTCTAAGTCTTCTTCGCCTCCTTCTTGCGAGTCTACTTCTTCTTCTCGCGAGCCTGCTTCTTCTATTTCTTGCGAGTCAATTTCTTCATCTTCTTCAGGGTCCTCCCGTTTCTCTAGTCAGTCTTTGCAGGCATTGTTATCGAAGAACGAATTTTTCAATTTTAAACACAGTGGAAATAAACGAAAATTTAAGCTTTCGGTAACAAAATGGGATCTGCAATTTGTCGGCGATGGCGCGCATTGGGGCCCTATAGTGGAAGAAAGGAGACGAAGAGGCAGGAAAAGTTAAAGTGCCCGATCTCTTCGGCTCTGTCCGGCACAGCAGGAGATACGATCTCGGGGATCTCGCCGATCGAAAGCTTGGAAACTGATCCTGTGGTCGTGATTACGGCATCATAAGCGGTAATGGGGACGCGGGGGATTTGAAATTTTATTATCGTCGACAGTTACCACGTCCGGAGATCTTCTTCGGCGTGCCTCGGACGATTCCATGAGTTCGGTCGATGTCTTGCTCTCGTCGAGATCTTGCTGCAGAAATTGGCATGTTCTGACGTTGAAAATTGTCTAAACCTTGCACCAGATGCTCAGGTACGTACATACGGAAATGTGTGAAATTTCAACAAGTATAATTTTGGTAAAACACATACAGACTGTCTCTTCTAGTATTTACTGTAACATATATTTTAATTTCAACAGCTACCCTATGCGATTTACTCTATACATGTCGCCAAGGCCTGGATGATAAACGTCGTGGAATTAGCATATCTCCGGGACGATACTTGACGCTGGCAAGACCCGTGTCGTTGACATATATCGAGAGTTCACTGTAGACATCAGAGACCTACAAATGGCATCAGGCTCCCCGTCGTCCTGAGCGTTCAAGATCAGCTGATTTACAATGTCCTTCCTCAAACCTGCCTCTCGCACGCCGTAAATGCTGAAGATCCACCGTGGCGACCGCGGCAGGCCGGATACACATCAGCAGTCCAGGGATCTGTGAAAACTGTTGTACCCGGCGCATTTAAGTGAATCAAACGCCCATCGTTCCAGCAACGTTGACCATCACCGTCCGAAAGGGGTCGGCGGGAGAAAGGGGGAGAGAGAGAGAGAGTGCGACGGAAAGCGGTTCCCGCGATTCCATTAGCATCCCGTTAATTACAGAGTCCGGGTGGATCCCGAGACAGCAATAATCCGCGGCAAAGCAAACAGAGAAGGGTACCTCTCTCCGTCGGCGCGCGAGGACAGCCCGCAAAAAGAGCAACCGGCCGCGCTGGCAGCAAAGTAGCAGAGAGAGAGAGGGAGAGAGGAAGCCTCGAAGAAAAAAGGACGAACGTGCGGGGAACGTGCCGGTCAGAAAAACTGCGAAACGAGGAAACGGGGAGACGAAAGTCCCCGTAAACAGCGTGAAGACACTTAGACGAGGACGGAGAACGAAGATGGAAAGAGGACAGAAGACAGCAGCAGAAGAAGAAGCTTTGAATATCGGAGCTAAAAAAGGTGTAGGATCAACGAGGAGGACGCGAAGTCGGTCAGCCGAGGACCTTAAGATAGGAGAGATCTTCGAGAGTGTGTGGGAAGGGGAGGAAGGAGGAGATGAGGAGAATGAAGAAAGAGAAGAAAAAAAAAAATAGGAATCGACTCCTCTCGCCTGGGCGCAAAAGGATTAAAGCGAAGGATGCTGAGGAGGCGAGAGAGCCGAGGATCGAAGGTGTTTTTCGGGGCGTGGCGAGGGCCGCATGATTACCAGGAGGATCGGTTAGCGCGGTGAGAGTTCAAAGCATCAAAGAGGCCCGACCAGCGAGAAATTGCTTAGGATTCATCTGCCGGCACGGGACCCTCCGGACGTTCGTTCGTTCCTTCGTTCGTATCCTTCGTTCTGTTCGAGGTATGTATTGTGCACTCGAGAAGAACTTTCTTCTCTCTTCCACCGTGCTAGCTGTCTCTCTCCTTTCTCTCTTCTACCCCCTATACCACCCCTCCCCTCCCCATCCAGCTCTCTGTTTCCCCTTCGTTCTTGGTCGTTCTCTTTCTCCGCACCTTTAACGGATTGCCCTTTAACTAACGATCGAATGCCTTTGCAGGGAATACCCTCGTAGAAGTCGATCATCCTCTTTGTTCGCCGCGCAAGACGGCTCCGAGCTGTTTTCTGATGGAACGGGGTGGATCGAGGTGGATATGGATTGCTGGTTGCTCGGGGTGCTCGGGATCGTTTGGGTGGATTGCTTTGGCTGCGATTTCGGATTTCTTGTTAATTGATTACCGCTGGTAGGGTGGGCTTGGGGTGGAGAGACACGGTGTGTACTTTGTTGGGGGTTTTACACGTTGTTCGGGTGGGATTGCTGGAGTCATAGTTGCGGATTTGTTTCGGTCAAGTCTTCAATTGCAGTTACAGCTGTTCTGTACGATTGTGGGAGTCTAAGCTGAGGATTTGTCTCAGTCAATTCTCCACTGACAGTTACATCTGTTCTGTAAGATTGTAGGAGTGAAAGCTGAGGATTTATCTCAGTTAATTTTCCAATAGCAGTTACATCTATTCTGCAAGATTGCAAGAGTCAATGCTGAGGATTTGTCTCAGTAAATTCTCCAATAGCAATGATATTTTATAAGATTTTAGGGGTCACAGATAGGGTTTTGTCTCAGTTAATTTTCCAATAGCAGTTACATCTATTGTATAAGATTGTAAGAGTCACAGCTGAGGATTTGTCTCAGTTAATTTTCCAATAGCAATGATATATCTATTCTGTAAGATTGTAAGATTTAAAGCTGAAAATTTGCATTAGTGAATTTTTAAATAGCAATGATATCTATTCTGTAAGATTGTAGGATTTAATGCTGAGGATTTGTCTCAGTTAATTTTGCAATAGCAATGACATATCTATTCTTTAAAATTATAAGAGTTAAAGCCGAGAATTAGCATTAGTGAATTTTTAAATATCAGTGATATCTATTCTGAAGATTGTAAGAGTCGTAGCTGAGGATTTCTTTTACATAGAAAATTTTCCAATAGCATTATCCATTTTACAAGATTGTCAAAGATTTGTCTTTATGAAGCTAAAGACAATGTTCATGATAAGCATGATGAAGAGCGTTTGAGAGAAACGAGAAAAAAGAGACCCCTTGGAATGAACTGTACTCTCTACTTGTAGTAATGGCTGAAAATTCGCATTGAATATCACAAATGCAACCAGTAATTACTATTTCCATCTTCCATGTGCAGATAATATGAAAATTGAAATTATTCATCTGCCAGTTATGGTTAGTTTATTTTCTTTTTACGGTTTCCTCGGTGCACAAATGCTATTGTCTGTTATATATCGTTGTGGAAGAGGGGGAGGGAGACGGGGAAAGGCAAGAGGAAAAAAAAATACAAGGGGGAAGGAGCACACGTTGTGTGCACGCACTGTTAACACGTGCATCACGTGTGGCGGTTGGTTTCCCTTTATCAAAAATCAGATAGAACGCGTTTGATTGCTTTACAAGCTACCCGCGTGTTCTGGATCCGTGTGTTTGCTTAGGATACAATTAATATTAATAAGTTACGCGGCCACCGAGTTCGAAACATTCAAAATGGCGGACGCCAACACCGACCACCGCAATTATCCACTAACAATTCAACCGGAAACCTACTGTTACCATTTTCTTTTTTCCTTTCTACTTGACAGTGCATGATGAGACCATATTTTTTTTTAATTGGAGAATTTTTATTTTTTATTTCTTTCCGTATTTTCCTAGCATTGCATAGCGAGTCCACTTTGTTAACAAATTGCAAAACTTTTTAATTTTCTGTTTCTTTCGCTTTTTCTCCTTAGAGTTACTGTTCGGACCATTTTTGGGACAAAACTGTACAACTTTTGATTGAATTGGGATAGGAACATGAAACTATTTTTAAATTAAAGATAAAATATTGTAAAATATAAGGAAAATCAGGAGGAAAAATGTAGGATCATTTTTAACCTTGAGGCTATTTATTAAAGGTGACCTTTCTTGAAGTTTCGATGCTTCTCAAGAAAGGTCAACTTCAAACACTAGTTTCGAGGAGAAAGCATATTTTCTTTGGGAGAGGAATATTTTTCCATTATTCTACAACAATTCAGCTTTCATTTAAACAAAGCTTCATCTCTCTATCTTAATTCTATCGAAAGTTATGCAATTTTATTGCAAAAATGGCCAAACGTTACCATTATGAACCGTCGGCCGACTGAATTGAACGATGGTCCGCTTTTACAGGTCAGTTTTATTAAATATTATTTTTCGATTTTTCAAATGTTATGTATCATTCACTGTTTGCTATCGTTCCGTTTGTTGTTAATATTTTTATACACTTTCAATGTCTCCAAAACGTACTTGAACAAGGAATTTCCCATTTTCGTAAAATCGTCAACATTCAAACCGTTATAATTTCGTGAAAAATAATCGTACAACAATAAACAAAACCTCATGTTAAAGCTTGAAGCCTCAACTTTCGCCCTCGTTTGTTCATTTTCTTCTAAAAAATTTTTTCACTACACAGCACGTGAAAAACCAAAGACTCTTTCGAAAGACGTTTTTCCTCGAAAATATTTAAAACTTTAAATAATTCTACAAACATGGAACATGATTTTTTCTTCTCTCTCGAGAATGAATTTAAACAAATTCGAATCATTTAGAGCTCACAGTGCTTGAAAATGAATTAAAATGCTATGTAAACGTCACGATAAAATTTGATTAGGTGTCACAGGTACTCGAAATTGTTGTTTAATTCATGATTTCAACGAAAATATTGTAAATTCAATCATTCGGGTCTTGTACAACATTTATAATTCGAATGTAGCACAAAATCTATAAATCTCGCGATTCAATTTGTTTTATTGGAGATATCAAGCCTTGTATTGTATGCAAGACTGCAAATTGCGTAATTTGGCATAATGTTTGAGCTAATTTGAAGTTTTGATTGTCGATTCAAAAGGACTCTCGGCCACGGTTATCCGTCAGAGCCTCATGACAAAGTCGTTTCCATTTGTTGTGGAATAAGCCTTCGTCGAGGTGTTAGAATTTGTTTAGAGCTGTTTGTGTCGATTCAGAAAATTACCGTCGAGCGATATCATTGTGTTTCTGTGGTCGAAATGATCGATGGATCGTTGGATTTTCTTGTATCCGACGGCCGCTTTCACCGCGATGACGTTGCACAAGCCGCCAAAGGAACTTCTTTCAGAAGTTACACTGGCCATTGCGATCAGAACTATCGAGATAGATCAGTGTATCGTGTCGATCTTTCAAACGAAATTAATTTACGAGCCTCGGAACTAATGAATCGAGCGACTCGGATCTTTTTCGAACCGATTTTTGTCCGACGACGCGCCATTCTTGAAAAATAAAATACATATTTTCTATATTTTTAATTTTTTACAAATATTTTTTATTGTTTTCTACACCCAAATTTTCGTTTAATATTTTTGGACGCTTCCAGTGGCAAGAATTATTTAAAGCGTCGAAACTATATTTAATTTTTAGTGCATTATGACTTGGAAGTTTGCTCATAAAAATTGCAAATTAAATTTCTTCTAATGACTACCGTACTAAAATTATAAAAATAATCTTAATCAGTAGTACAACAAATCTACCACAAGTCTAAAATAGATCAATCATTTTGGAACAGTAACGCCAATTAAAATTGTATTTGAATTTGCCGCCAAGAATCCGACAATTTCGTGATAGTGACTGTTTCGCCCGGTGTTCAAGTGAAATTAATATCATTGGCTTAATCGCTCATATAAACAAGTAATTGAACGCATGAAACCAGCAAATAAACAGAACGCGTTTTTTTTTTCTCTGTTACGCAGCTCGTAAAAAAAACCGCGGCGAATTTAAATCGCTTCACTTGATCGTCACATTAAGCG